>NW_026576832.1:0-65886 GCF_028641065.1 Leucoraja erinaceus
CTGCTGTTACCCCTCAACCAATCTGCAGCCAAAAGAGAACACCGTCATGGGGATGGAGGTAGCAATTCCTACCCTCAACAATCAGGCGCGGATGGTATACCCCTAGCAACCATCGGAGCCAGAGGCGCCTTATAGGTACGTCAGAGGGAGGGTATCACCCGTCATCATTGCCCTATCGCGGGTCGGTGATTGTAATGGAGGCAGGGCGGACTAGGTGGCGGTGACGACGTCTTCCTGCTGGCAGCACGTTGGGTTTCTGAGGTTGGGGAGAGAGCGAGGAGGCAGAGAAGGAGGCAAGTTTGGGTTGGCGTCCCGCAATAGCGGTAAGGCGCCGAAAATGGCGGCGGGCGGGAAACGTCTGTTATTATGTTGTTGGGGGGTAAATCAAAAATGGTCCGCGCCCGCCCCCGGTCCTTGGTCCCTTCGGTTCGGCCCAAATTCTATGGGTAAAGTGGCGCTGGCCGACCACCCGCGGCGCTCCAGGTCCCAGATATCCCGGCCCCAAAAGTGGAAAACGGCAAAGTCAATGGCGGCAGCACCCATGGGGTTGGGGAGAATGGTGTGGTGGAGAGAGGGGGAAGTGAGGAGGGGGTGTTAGAAGGGGATGGAGCCAAGGGAGGGAGGAGGAGAGGAGTGGGAGAGAGCGGGAGAGGGACAGGTAGGTTGGATTGGGCAGGGGCGCACATCATGAGGCGATAGGCACCCATGGGTGGGAGGGAAAGGGGGAGGTAAATTGCCATTTTTCCCTCCCCCCCCTCCCGGCAAGCGTCTCCAGGCCGATATCTCGGCCCCCAAATGGAACGGCGGCGCCCGGGGGTGGGGGAGGGGAAGGGGGGCTACCTTGGTGGGGTGTGAATGTGAGGGGAAGGGGAGGAGTTTGGGTTTGGGTGGGGCACCCATGGGTGGGTGTTAATTTATGGGGGGAGGAGGGGGGCACCCAGTGGGGGAGGTGAATGTATGGGGGTGGGGTTGGAGGTGGGTGAGGGTGAGGTAAGGGTCACCCATGGGTGGGAGGGGGTAGAGATGGAGGAGGGGATAGGAGATTGGGTAGCGGGGGGCACCCATCTGGGGAGGGAAGGAAAGGGAATGATTGAGGAGGAAGTTGGTTTTGGGATGACATCGGTGTCACCCATGGGAGGAGGCAGAGGGCACTCATGGGTGGGGGGGGGTAGGCGGGGTAGAGTGACGGAGGGAGGGAAGGAAGGAGAGGTGAGGGGCGTGGGTTTGGGAGGAGGAGGCACCATGGGTGGGGGGGGGTGGAGAGGAGAGAGGAAGGGAATGGGGTTGGGAGGAGGGGGCACCCGTGGGTGGGAGAGGGGCGACATCAGAGGCACACCATGGGTGGGGTTTGATGCGTGATGGGTCTGGGCTGCAACTGTCCCCAACTCTGGCGATTTCTTGCGGTGTTGGATGGAGTTTAGCTCCGAGATACAGCGTGGAAACAGGCCCTTCGCCCCGCGAGCGCGCTGACCAGTCCGCGCATGACTAACAGATCCTCCACAACCCCACACACACAACCACTACACACACACACACACACACACACACCCACACAACACACACACACACACACACACACACCCACACACACACACACACACACACACCACACACACACACACACACACACACCACACCGGACAATTTACAATCTTTGAAACCGAAACCCACGCGGGTCTCGGGACGAAAACGTGCAAACTACGTACAGACAACGCCCTTAGTCGGAATTGAACCCGGGTCTCTGGAGCCATGAGGCAGCAACTCAACCGCTGCTCCACTGTGACACCATTGTAGCTAAACCTTCTCTTCCCCAACCCCCCCCTTTCTCTCCCCCCCCCCCCCCCTCTCTCCCCCCTCTCTCTCTCCCCTCCTCTCCCCCCCTCTCTCTCTCTCCCCCTCCCTCTCGCTCTCTCTCTCTCTCTCTCTCCCTCCCACCCTCTCTCCTCCCCCTCCTCCCCCCCCCTCCTCCCCCCCCCCCCCCCCCCTCCCCCCCCCCTCCTCCCCCCCCCCCCCCCCCCCCCCCCTCCTCTCTCCTCCCCCCCCCTCCTCTCTCCTCCCCCCCCCTCCTCTCTCCTCCCCCCCTCCCTCGTCTCTCCTCCCCCCCCTCCTCTCTCCTCCCCCCCTCCTCTCTCCTCCTCCCCCCCCCTCCTCCTCTCTCCTCCCCCCCCCTCCCTCTCTCCTCCCCCCCCTCCTCTCTCCTCCCCCCCCTCTCTCCTCCCCCCCTCCTCCCCTCCCCTCCCTTCCCCTCCTCTCCTTCCTCCCCCCTCTTCCCTCTTTCTCTTCCCCCCTCTCTCCTCCCCCCCTCTCTCCTCCCCCCCTCTCCTCCTCTCCCCCTCTCTCCTCCTCCCCCCCTCCCTCCTCCCCCTCTTCTCCCCCCCCCCCTCCCTCCTCCCCCTCTCTCTCCCCCCCTCTCTCCTCCCCCCTCCTCTCCCCCCCCTCTCCTCTCCTCCCCCCCCTCTCTCCTCGTCCCCCCCTCTCTCACCTCCTCCTCCCCCTCTCTCCTCCCCCCCCTCTCTCCTCCCCCCCCTCTCTCTTCCCCCCCTCCCTCTCCCCCCCCCCTCTCTCTCCTCCCCTCTCTCTCTCCCCGCACAGAACAACTCACAGAGAACTTTCTGCAATAGCAGAGGACGCGGCAAATGATTTTATGCAACAGAACTCGAACACCAACCAGGTCTGAAGGAGAGAGGAGATAGGGATGGGGGGAGGAAGGAGAGGGGGTAGGGGGGAGAGAGAGTGCAGTGGTATCTTAATATGTTTCTTTTTTCTCCTCTCTCCCCCCTCTCTCTTTGCCCCCCCCCCTCTCACCCCCCCTCCCCTCTCTCTCCCCCCCCCTCCTCCCTCTCACCCCCCCTCCCCTCTCTCTCCCCCCCCCTCACCTCCCCTCCCCCCCCCTCTCTCTCTCCTCTCTCCCGACAGGAATCCCAGCCCTCCTCCCTCGCCTTGCTCGCCGCCACCGCCTCCTGCCAGCCGCATCGAATCCCCCTCCGATTTCCCAACCATGAGCCAGGAGGACCCCGACCCCAATTCCAACCCCTCCACCGACTTAGTCCTATCTACCCCCCTCGCACGGGGACTGGATGCTCATCCCCTCCCTCGCCCAACAACCCCCCCCCATCCTCCACCACCTCCTCCACCCGTCCCCCCGCCCCCTCCACCCCTCCTCCCCCCGCTTCCACCTCCAAAGTCGGCGTGGAAGCCATCGGTGAGAATGGCCAATATCTCCTCTCCTCCTCTTCCTCCCCCCAGTCTCAGGGCTACGGGACTGTCCAGTACCAGATAGTCACGCGATTCCCATCGCCCTCATCTCCGGCCCAGCTTCAGGACGACCAGTCAAGGACCCAAACGCCCCCGGCCCCCTCCAAGAACATCTCATCCAACTCCCCCGCCATTTTGAGCTCGCTCCCGACTATCCTGGGTCAGGCCCTCCAGATACGTGGAATTGGGAGTCCCACCAATGCCCCGGGCCAGTTCCAGGCCAACATCCCACTCAATATCAACGGCAACCTCACCCTGGTGCCCTTGGGGTCTCAAGTCCTGGGCGAGGCGGACGCTGGAAGCGTCGGAGGCAGCGCGGGAGATGTCCAAGAAGATGGATCTCCTCAGATCTCCAACCAACTCAAGGAGGGACAACCCCAGCAGCAGCAGCAGCATCAGATCCTCATCCAGCCTCAACTCATCCAAGGGGTGGGGCAGACACAGGGATTCACGGCCGAAGCCCTCCAGAATCTCCAAATCCAAACCCTGCCTTGTGGATCCACCCCCATCATCATCCGAGCTCCCATCTCGGTGGGCGGGCAGATGGCATGGCAGACCATCCAGCTCCAGAATGTGGGAGGGACGTCGGTGGGTGGTCAGACCATCGCCCTGGGTCTACCGCTGTCTCAAGGAGGGGGGACCTCTTCTGGAAGTCCCATCTCCCTCTCCGGGCTACAGACCATCAATCTCAACGCGCTTGGGGCATCTGGGATCCAGGTCCATCAGCTCCAGGGAATTCCAATCACCATCGCCAATAACACAGGTGAGGGGAGAGGGGGGGGTGTGGAGAGACTAGTGTAGATGGGGCATGTTGGTCGGGGTGGGACTAGTGTAGATGGGACATGTTGGTCGGGGTGGGACTAGTGTAGATGGGGCATGTTGGTCGGGGTGGGACTAGTGTAGATGGGGCATGTTGGTCGGGGTGGGACTAGTGTAGATGGGGCATGTTGGTCAGGGTGGGACTAGTGTAGATGGGGCATGTTGGTCGTGGTGGGACTAGTGTAGATGGGGCATGTTGGTCGGGGTGGGACTAGTGTAGATGGGGCATGTTGGTCGGGGTGGGACGAGTGTAGATGGGGCATTGGTCGGGGTGGGACTAGTGTAGATGGGGCATGATGGTCGGGGTGGGACTAGTGTAGATGGGGCATGTTGGTCGGGGTGGGACTAGTGTAGATGGGGCATGTTGGTCGGGGTGGGACTAGTGTAGATGGGGCATGTTGGTCGGGGTGGGACTGGTGTAGATGGGGCATGTTGGTCGGGGTGGGACTAGTGTAGATGGGACATGTTGGTCGGGGTGGGACTAGTGTAGATGGGGCATGTTGGTCGGGGTGGGACTAGTGTAGATGGGGCATGTTGGTCGGGGTGGGACTAGTGTAGATGGGGCATGTTGGTCGGGGTGGGACTAGTGTAGATGGGGCATGTTGGTCTGGGTGGGACTAGTGTAGATGGGGCATGTTGGTCAGGGTGGGCAAGTAACTGCGAGACTCTCTCCTCTGTCCATAGGGGACCAGTCGAACCTCTCACTCCAGACGGCTGGAGTCGAGTCCATGGAGGATGGGACAGCCATTGAGGAAGGGGAGGGGAGTCCTGACCAACAGACTCAGCCGGGACGAAGGCTCAGGAGAGAGGCCTGTACCTGTCCCAACTGCAAGGAGTCTGAGGGCAGGTATGATGTTCTCTGTCTCTCTCTCTCTCTCTCTGCCTCTCCCTGTCTCTCTCTCTCTCTCTCTGTCTCTGTCTCTGTCTCTCTCTCTCTCTCTCTCTCTCTCTCTCTCTCTCTCTCTCTCTGTCTCTCTCTCTCTGGCATATATATATATATATATACTCTCTGCAAACGCGTTGGGGGAACAGACCCAACGGGCCTGCACTTGGTCTAGTATATGTATACTCGCGATACACCTATAGCCCTTTATTGATGCTACACATTCTTGCAGCTGTAGGCAGTACAACAGAATAGCAAGTTTAGCAATTCAATATTAATTTCTTAATGTCAGTTATTGTCAATTCGTGTGTGTGTGCATGTAGGTCATTCACCGTCTCTCAGGTTATGGCATGCTGTTGCGTATTGTGCACCAAGATGTGCTGTATATCCTTCACCAAGGATTATTCTTAGTTTTGATGTATCTTCATTAGTTTAATGCTGATAAGTGTGAGGTGCTACATCTTGGCAGGACAAATCAAAATAGGACGTACATGGTAAATGGAAGCGAATTGAGGAATGCAGTTGAACAGAGGGATCTGGGAATAACTGTGCACAGTTCCCTGAAGGTGGAATGTCATGTAGATAGGGTGGTAAAGAAAGCTTTTGGTGTGCTGGCCTTTATAAATCAGAGCATTGAGTATTGAAGTTGGGATGTAATGTTAAAATTGTACAAGGCATTGGTGAGGCCAATTCTGGAGTATGGTGTACAATTTTGGTCACCAAATTAAAGAAAAGACTAGACCAAGTGCAGACCCGTTGGGTCTGTTCCCCCAATGTGCGGTTGTGGGGGGGGGAGGCCGCATGCAGCGTCACACACACTAACTACCCCCGCACTCACGCTAATTACCCCCCTTGATATTATATTAATATTATTAATTTGCTCCTTTTACCCCATAACCACCTACTGACGCATAGCCCCCAACTTGCAATCGCATCTAGAGGGGGGGGGCGGGGGTAGAGAGTGAGGGCAGAGAGAGAAGGGGCAGAGACGGAGAGAGACACAGAGAGAGAGAGAGAGGGGGGGGGGAGAGAGAGAGAGAGAGAGACAGGGGGAGGAGAGAGAGAGAGAGACAGGGGGGGGAAGAGAGAGGAGGGGGGAGGGTGAGAGAGAGAGTGCCTTTTTACTTCAACCCAAACCCAAACAACCATTTTTTACTTCAAACTAACCATATATTCATTTTCAAACCACATTAAGGGTACTTACAGTGTAGACATTTGTTCAGTGTCATTCAGAGCTCAGAGTGACAGAGACTAATTGACAGAGCTCCATCTTGCAGAGACTAATTGAGGCACACCACTTCCTGGTTTTATAGTCCCTTCCCCTGCCTCCAGCGGGGGCAGCAGAGAGAGTGGGGAATGTTGTAAAAACATTAATATCTCTGTCATTTTTCATTGACGGGAAAAATCCTCGGCACACTTGCGGCGGAGGGGGGCTCTGAGCGAGGTGGCCAAAAATGACGGCCTTAGATTGCGGCATGCTCTCGGAAACCGCAGCACAGACGGCCAAAAGCGGTCAAGAACAGAGATTTAGTAATATAGATGTCAACAAAATAGACAGAGTACAGAGGAGATTTACTGCTTGAGTTATGTAGTGTGCACCAAGATGTGCCGTATTTCCTTCACCAGGGATTATTCTTAGTTTTGATGTATCATCTAGTTTTTTTAAATCAGGGCTGAGTTTGTCAAAGTATGTTTTCCCTGTTTTGTCAATTTTTTTTTTTTTTTTTGCATTTTAGGAGGAAGTGCACCTCTGTTTCAACCTCATCTGTCAAACAGTGGCCGCATATTCTGTTTTCTCTTGGTTGCCGGAATATATATATATCCTGTCTCTCTCTTTCCCCCTCCCTCTGTCTCTCTCTCTCTCACTCTCTCTATCTCTCTTTCTCTCTGTTCCACCTCTCTCTCTCTGCCCCCCTCCTCTCTCTCTCTGTCCCTCGCTCTGCCTCTCCCTCTCCCCCTCCCCTCTCCCCTCTCCCCTCCCCCCTCTCCCTCTCCCCCTCTCTTCCTCTCTCTTTCTCTCTCTCTTTCTCTCCCCTCTCTCTCTCTCCCACAGGGGTGGGTGCGTTCCCGGCCGCAAGAAGCAACACCTGTGCCAACATCGAGGGTTAAGAACCTGCGGGAAGGTTTACGGAGAAGACTTCGCATCTGCGCGCCCACCTACGCTGGCACAGCGGCGAGAGGCCATTCGTCTGCAACTGGCTCTTCTGCGGGAAGAGGTTCACCCGTTCCGACGAACTGCAGAGGCATAAACGCACCCACACTGGTGAGAGGGTTTGGAGTTGGGTTGAGTTGAGGTTGGGTTGGGTTGGGTTGGGTTGGGGGTTGAGTTGAGTTGGGGTTGGGCCGGGGTTGGATTAGGGCTGGGTGGGGTGGGGTTGAGTTTGGGGTTGAGTTGGGGTTGGGTTGGAGTTGGGCTGGGGTTGGGTTAGGGCTTGGTGGGGTGGGGTTGAGTTGGGGTTGGGGTTTGAGTTGGGGTTGGGTTGGGTTAGGGCTGGGGTGGAGTTGGGTTTAGTTGGGGTTTGGGTTGGGTTAGGGCTGGGTCGGGTTGGGTTTAGTTGGGGTTGGGTTGAGTTGGGGTTGGGTTAGGGCTGGGTGGGTTTGGGGGTTTAGTTGGGGTTGGGTTGGGTTTAGTTGGGCTGGGTGGGGTTGGGTTGAGTTGGGGTTTGGGTTGGGTTTAGTTGGGGTTGGGTTGGAGTTGGGTTGCGTTAGCAATGTGCTAATGACTTTTGTCATCCCCCCTCTCTCTCTTCCCCCCCCTCTCTCCCCCCCCTCTCTCTCCCCCTCCCTTGGTTGAGTTTGAATTGAGTTGAAGTTGGGTTGGCAATGTGCTAATGACTGTTTTGTCTCCCACCTCTCTCCCCCCGACAGGTGAGAAGAAGTTCACCTGTCCGCAATGTCCGAAAAGGTTCATGAGAAGCGATCACCTCTCAAAACACATCAAGACCCACCTCAACAAGAGGCCGGCCCCTCCCGCCTCCGCACCTCACCCCCCCCCTCCCTCCCCCCTCCGCCCCCTCCCCTCCCCTTCCCCCTCCCCATCCGCCAGGGTTGAGGGGGAGAGGGGAGGGGGAGAGGGGGGCGAGAGGACTTCCCTTCCCCGGATCGTCAACGTGCTCCAGGTGTCCGACCTTCAGACGATCAACATCAGTGGCAACGGGTATTGAGGGAGGAGAGAGAGGGGGTAGAGAGAGAGAGATAGAGAAGGGGGGGATAGAGAGAGAGAGAGGGAGGGGTGGGAGAGAGAGGGAGAGAGAGAAGGGTAGTAGTGCGATTGTTGTATCTTTTTCCCCTTGCTCTTTCCCTCTCTCTCTCTCTCTCTCTCTCTCTTGACGGGAGAATTATATTTTCCGTCAGATTTCAAACTCTCGAACCTTCTAGAACAAAAGAGAAATGTGATCTCTCACCAAGAAGATTTTGACCAAAGATAATCTGTTTTACATTTCACAAGAGGGGTTGTATATTGATGATTTTGCATAAGATTGGAGTAGAATTAGGCCATTCAGCCCATCTCCACCATTCAAACACGGCCAATCTCTCTCTCACCCTCCTAACCCCATTCTCCTGCCTTCTCCCCATAACCCCTGACACCCGTACTAATCAACAATCTATCTCTGCATTAAACACATCCACTGACTTGTGGCCTCCACAGCATTCTGTGGCAATGAATCCCAGATTCACTATCCTCTGGCAAAAGAAATTCCTCCTCATCTCCTTCCTAAAAGAACGTCCTTTAATTCCGAGGCTGTGCCCTCTAGTCCTAGACTCTCCCACTAGTGGAAACATCCTCTCCACATCCACTCTATCCAGGCGTTTCACTGTTCGGTGACGTTTCAATGAACCCCCCCCCCCCCCCCCCCCCCCCCCGTTCTTCTAAACTCCAGCGAGTACAGGCCCAGCGTCGACAAATGCTCATCGTTCGTTAACCCACTCGTTCCTGGGATCTGTTCTTGTAAAACCTCCTCTGGACCCTCTCCAGAGCCAGCACATCCTTCCTCAGATACGGGGCCCAGAACTGCTCACAATACTCTGAATGTTAGCCTGACCAGCGCCTTATGGCGATCGCTGGTCGGCACGGACTCGGTGGGCCGAAGGGCCTGTTTCCGCGCTGTATCTCTGAAGTCTGAAATGCGTGTACGATAGTGTTAGTGTGCGGGGCGATCGCTGGGCTAAAAAATGCTGGAGTAACTCAGCGGGTCAGGCAGCATCTCTGGAGAGAAGGAATAGGTGACGTTTCGGGTCGATACTCAATTTCTGATTCATTACACTTAATATCATGTCAAAGCCAAGCAGAAATCATGTTTTATATATCCAGATATAATGTTTTTACAATTCCCCTCATTCCAAACCAAATTCTGGGCTGGACAGGTACAAAGTGCTGGAGTAACACAGCGGGTCAGGCAGCATCTGTGGAGAACATGGATAGGTGACGTTTCAGAGTGCTGGAGTAACTCAGCGGGTCAGGCAGCATAGAAACAGCCTCATCTACACTAGTCCCACCCCGACCAACATGCCCCATCTACATTAGTCTCACCCCGACCAACATGCCCCATCTACACTAGTCCCACCCTGACCAACATGCCCCATCTACACTAGTCCCACCCCGACCAACATGCCCCATCTACACTAGTCCCACCCCGACCAACATGCCCCATCTACACTAGTCCCACCCCGACCAACATGCCCCATCTACACTAGTCCCACCTGACTGCATTTGGCCCATATCCCTCCAAACCTGTCCTATCCATGTACCTGTCCAAGTGTCTCTTAAACGTTGCCTGCCTCAACTACCTCCTCCGGCAGCTCGTTCCATACACCCACCACCCTCGAAAAGTGTGGAAAAGTTGCCCCTCAGGTTCCTATTCAATCTTTCCCCCTTCACCTTAAACCCGTGTCCTCTGGTCCTCGATTCCCCTACTCTGGGCAAGAGACTCTGTGCGTCTGTCTACCCGATCTATTCCCCTGGTGATTTTATACACCTCTATAAAATCTCCCCTCATCCTCCTGCACTCCATGGAAGAGAGTCCCAGCCCTGCCCCAACCTCTCCCTGTAGCTCAGGCCCCTTGAGTCCCGGCAACATCCTCGTAAATCTTCTCTGCCGCCCTTTCCAGCTCGACGACATCTTTCCTGTAACACGGTGCCCAGAACTGAACACAATACTCTAAACGCGGTCTCACGTCTTGTACAACTGCAATGTGACCTCCCGACTTCTAGACTCAACATTCTTGACCAATTAAGGCCAAAAGCCTTCTTGACCACCATGTTCAGTGGCACAGCGGTAGAGTTGGTGCCTCACGGAGCCAGAGACCAGGGTTTGATTCCGACTATGGGTGCTCTCTGTACGGAGTTTGCATGTTCTCTCCCCGTGACCTGCGTGGGTTTTCTCCGGGCGCTCCAGTTTCCTTCCACACTCCACAAGGACGCACGTGTGGGTTCGTAGGTTAATTGGTTTCTAGTAAAGATTGTAAATTGTCCCCCAGTGTGTGTGTGTGTGTAGGATAGTGTTAGTGTGCGGGGATCGCTGGTCGGCACGGACTCGCTGGGCCGAAGGGCCTGTTTCCGCGCTGTATCTCCAAACTAAATAGATATTCGCAACTCCAGAAACTGCCAATCTTTCATTGACCTGAACAGCCCCCTCTCTCTCTTCCAGCTCTCTGCGTTCTCATTTTTAACTCTCTAAAACTTTGCTCCAATCTCGTTCAGTTCAGTTTATTGTCCCATGTAGCGAGGTCCAGTGAAAAGCTTCCTTGTCTTGTGCTATCCAGTCAGCGGGAAGACTGTACATGATTACAATCGAGCCGTCCACAGTGTACAGATACAGGATAAAGGGAATAACGTTTAGTGCAAGGTCAAGCCCGATTAAAGATAGTGCGAGGGTCTCCAATGAGGTGGATGGGAGGTCAGGACCGCTCTCTAGTTGGTGAGAGGACGGTTCAGTTGCCTGATAACAGCCGGGAAGAAACTCCCTGAATCTGGAGGTGTGTGTGTGTTCGTTTTCACACTTCTGTACCTCTTGCCCGATGGGAGAGGAGAGTGACCGGGGGTGAGCTGGTCCGTGATGATGCTGCTGGCCTTGCCGAGGCAGCGTGAGGTGTAGATGGAGGCGTTGGATGGAAGGGAGGTTGGTTTGTGTGTGTGACGGTCTGGGCTGCAACTGTCCACAACTCTGGATGGAGATGGAAGCGATGGATGGAAGGGAGGTTGGTTTGACAGGATATGGAATAAAAAAACAGATTATCTTTGCTTTTCGTTGGGGCATTAACTCTGCTGGGAAAAGTGGACAAACTCACAAGTTGCCCGCCAACTTTGATGAAAGAAATTTATTTTTTGGGGGGAGGGGTTTGAAAAAAAAAAGTCAGTAAAAAATTATATATATCAACAAAAAAAAGGAAATACTTGTGATTTTGGAAAAAAAAAGGTGATGGTTTTCGAGATCTCTCGTGTCCCCCTTTCAAGTCGTTGGGTTGTGTACAGTCGAAAAATCTTGTAAATACATATTATTTTTAAAAAAGAACGAAAATCGCGATTGATCTGATGATGTTGATGAAATTCGTTTCCCGATTCTCTCTCTTCCCCCCCCCCCCCCCCCCCCCCCCCGGCACGGAGAAGATTGCAAATGGGGGGGGGGGGGGGACAATCGTTCCAATCCCAATTTTCCCCCCGAGACCCCCACAGTTTTTCCTCTCTTCCGCGACTTGTCTCGATAGTCAGGGGCCAGGGGATATTTTTATAAATACATCTAGAGGACAGTGAAATTCCTCGACTCGAGAGGGGGAGGGAAGAGGGGAGGGGAGTCTAGTGCTGGGAGATCGTGGTGGCGTCAAGAGGTAGAACAGAGGAAGCGTGCAGATGAGAAAAATGCTCTGGCATTTTTTGTCCACCTTCGATTTTCCAGCATCTGCAGTTCCTTCTTGAACCTTCTTGGGAGCATGTATGCATTTTTATCCCTCTCCCTCCCTTGTCTCTCCCCTTCTCTCTCTCCTCTCATCCCTCTCTCCCTCCTCCCTCTCTCTCTCCCCTTCTCTCTTCCTCTCTCCCCTCCTTTCACTCTCATCTTACCCCCCCTCTCTCCTACCCTCTCCCCCTCTCATCTCTTCCCCTCCCTTCTCTCTCTTCTCTCCCCTCTCATCTCTCCCCTCATCCCACTCCTCTCCCTCTTTCTTTCTCCTCCTCCCCCCCCCCCCCCCCCCTTCCAGACACGAGTCTGTGCGTCAGCCGCCGACCTCTTGTACAATTCAATTTTGCGTTCATTTTTTAATCTCATACGACCATGTGTAACGATAATGCTGGAAAAAAATAGTTATGTGCGATTTTTCTTTAAGTATCTTTTTCATTTCTCTTTGTACAGAGCCTTTTAATTTGTCTCCACCCTGTAACGACCCCTCACCCCTTCCCTATGTACCTGCGATTAAAGTCATGGTTTGTAATAAAACTATCTATATTTTTCATTGGTTCTGCGTGTGTCTAGTGACGGATTTTTCTCTCGTTCGAGGAACCTTAAAGATAGCGGAGTCGGGGGATATGGGGAGAAAGCTGACCTTGGCCTTCATAACAAGAGTTGAGTATAGGAGCAAAGGGGTCCTTCTGCAGTTGTACAGGGCCCTGGTGAGACCACACCTGGAATATTGTGTACAGTTTTGGTCTAATTTGAGGAAGGACATCCTTGTGATTGAGGCAGTGCAGCGTAGGTTCATGAGATTGATCCCTGGGATGGCGGGACTCACATGAGGAAAGATTGAAAAGACTAGGCTTGTATTCACTGGAGTTTAGAAGGATTAGTGGGGGGGAATCTTATAGAAACATATAAAGTTATAAAGGGACTGGACAAGCTAGATGCAGTAAAAAAGGTTCCCAATTTTAGACAATAGGTGCAGGAGTAGGCCATTTGGCCCTTCGAGCCAGCACCACCATTCAATGTGATCATGGCTGATCATCCCCAATCAGTACCCCGTTCCTGCCTTCTCCCCATATCCCCTGACTCTGCTATCTTTAAGAGCCCTATCTAACTCTTGAAAGCATCCAGAGAACCGGCCTCCACCTCTGAGGCAGAGAATTCCACAGATTCACAACTCTCTGGGTGGAAAAGGTGTTTCCTCGTCTCCATTCTAAATGGCCGACCCCTTATTCTTAAACTGTGTGTGTGTGTGTGTGTGGCCCCTGGTTCTGGACTCCCCCAACATCGGGAACATGTTTCCTGCCTCTAGCAAGTCCAAGCCCTTAATAATCGTAGTGTTTAAGAAGGAACTGCAGATGCTGGAAAATGGAAGGTACACAAAAATGCTGGAGAAACTCAGCAGGTGCAGCAGCATCTATGGAGCGAAGGAAATGGGCAACGTTTTGGGCTGAAACGTTGCCTATTTCCTTCGCCCCATAGATGCTGCTGCACCCGCTGAGTTTCTCGAGCATTTTTGTGTACCTTAATAATCTTGTGTGTTTCAATGAGATCGCCTCTCATCCTTCTAAACTCCAGAGTGTACAAGCCCAGCCGCTCCATTCAGCATATGACAGTCCCGCCATCCCGGGAATTATTCTGGTGAACCTACGCTGGGCTCCCTCAATAGCAAGAATGTCCTTCCTCAAATTTGGAGACCAAAACTGCACACAATACTCCAGGTGTGGTCTCACCAGGGCCCTGTACAATTGCAGAAGGACCTCTTTGCTCCTATTACTCAAATGCAAATCTTCGGAGCTAATGCAATCAAGAAATACAGGGTGAAAGCAGGAACAAGCCACCAATATTGGATGATCAGCCATGACAGCATTGAATGGTGGTGCTGGCTCAAAGGGCCGAATGGCCTCCTCCTGCACCTATAGTCTATTGACCTTGCTCCAAAATTCAAATCTTCGGGAGCCAATGCAATCAAGTGATACAAGGCAAATTCGATATTGGATGAGCAACCATTGAATGGCTGTACTGGCTCGAAGGGCCGAATGGTCTATGTGGTATATGCAAGTCCGCCACTAGATGGCACTACAACCTAGTCCTCCAAGCACAGACATGCAATGCACCCTCTCAGCCTGTTGGTGGCGCTGCAGTCTGTGTGCAATGAACCTTCCAGTCCCGCCAGGTGGCGCTGCGACTGTATTTCTCTCTACCGCCGCCATTGCAGTAAGCAGGCGGACATATTTTGCATTACACCGATAGTATTGCAGCCAACCCCCTCCCCTTGCAAGGGGGAAAGGGTGGGGACGAGTCTGGGTGGGTGCATTTAAACTAATGCACCTCCCCCCCCTTCAATCTGCATGGATCTCCGACGGCAATGGTTGAAGCTGGCCTATGCAACGCTGGGAGTGGCGTTCGGTCTCTCGGCCTTCCTCTGCTGGACGCTGGCCTTCAATCAGCCGGCCACGGCCGCCTTCGGGGGCCTGTCGGGTGAGTCTGGGCCGCGCAGAGGGGGTTTGCATTGGGATGGGATGGCGGGGGGAGGTTGCTCGGGGCCATGCAAGGTCAGAGTCGCACTGCTGGCACGAATGCAGGCTGGGCGACCTTATTACCCAATGCACTGCTTCACAGAACGAAGTAGGGCAATGCAATGCATTGATTTGTGTTGCGACCCTGTTGCTTATCGATGCAGCACCAAAGACATGCAGTGGCACTAATGCAGCCGGGGCGAGCTGAGGAACCAATGCACAGCTGTGCAGAATGAAGTAGGGCAATGCAATGCATTAATTTGAGTTGCAACCCGATCGCTCATCAATGCAGCCCCAAACACGTGCACTGGCACTAATGCAGAGGGGGCGACCTGATGGCATGTTGGTCGGGGTGGGCAAGTTGGGCCGACGTCTTGTACAACTGCAACGTGACCTCCCAACTTCTAGACTCAATACTCACTGAAAGTAAGCATGCAGGTACAGCAGGCAGTGAAGAAAGCCTTCATAAAAAGAGGAGTCGAGTATAGGAGCAAAGAGGTCCTTCTGCAGTTATACGGGGCCCTGGTGAGACCACACCTGGAGTATTGTGTGCAGTTTTGGTCCCCTAATTTGAGGAAGGACATTCTTGCTAATGAAGGAGCCCAGCGTAGGTTCACCAGGTTAATTCCTGGGATGGCGGGACTGTCATATGCTGAGAGAATGGAGCGGCTGAGCTTGTACACTCTGGAGTTTAGAAGGATGAGAGGGTATCTTATTGAAACATATAACATTATTAAGGGTTTGGACACGCTAGATGCAGGAAACATGTTCCCGATGTTGGTGGAGTCCAGAACCAGGGGCACCACACACACAGTTTAAGAATAAGGGGTCGGCCATTTAGAACGGAGATGAGGAAACACTTTTCCACCCAGAGAGTGGTGAGTCTGTGGAATTCTCTGCCTCAGAGGGCGGTGGAGGCCGGTTCTCTGGATACCTTCAGGATCTCACCAACCAAACCTGTACACAATACTCCAGGGGTGGTCTCACTAGGGCCCTGTACAACTGCAGAAGTACCTCTTTGCTCCTAGACTCAACTCCTCTTGTTATGAAACAATCTAGGGAGAAGTTTGGTTGGAGTTGAGGTAGTTGGTATTGAAACATAGAAACTAGATGCAGGAGGAGGCCATTCGGCCATTCATTGTGATCATGGCTGATCGTCCCCAATCAATAACCCGTGCCTGCCTTCTCCCCATATCCATTGACTCCACTAGCCCCTAGAGCTCTATCTAACTCTCTCTTAAATCCATCCAGTGACTTGGCTTCCACTGCCCTCTGTGGCAGGGAATTCCACAAATTCACACTCTCTGGGTGGAAAAGTTTTTTCTCATCTCAGTCTTAAATTACCTCCCCTTTATTCTAAGACTGTGGCCCCTGGTTCTGGACTCGCCCAACATCGGGAACATGTTTCCTGCCTCTAGCGTGTCCAATCCCTTAACAATCTTATATATTTCAATGAGATACCCTCTCATCCTTCTAAACTCCATAGTGTACAAGCCCAGCTGCTCCATTCTCTCAGCATATGACAGTCCCGCCATCCCGGGAATTAACCTGGTGAACCTACGCTGGGCTCCCTCAATAGCAAGAATGTCCTTCCTCAAATTAGGAGACCAAAACTGTACACAATACTCCAGGTGTGGTCTCACCAGGGCCCTGTACAACTGCAGAAGAACCTCTTTGCTCCTAGACTCAACTCCTCTTGTTATGAAACAATCAAGGGAGAAGTTGGGTGGGTTGGAGTTGGAGTATTTGGACAGGAAGGAAGCCATGGGGTGGAAGCGCCCATCTCAGAGCCAGCTGTGGCCTTTCAGCCCTTCTTTCTCCCTCTCTCCGTAGGTGTGCTAGCCCTCTGGACCCTGGTGACTCACCTGATGTACGGGCAGGACCTCTGGAGAACGTGGCTGCAAGGACTCAGATGTTTCCGAGCTGTGGGTGTGGTCTTCTCACTGGTGGCCGTGGCTGGAGCAGTGACATTCATCTCCCTGGCCATCACACAGAGACAGAGTGAGCTACGAGGGGAGGGGCGGAGAGGAGAGGAGAGGGGAGGGGAGGGGAGGGGAGGAGAGGAGAAGGGATGAGAGGAGAGGGGAGGGGAGGGGAGGTGAGGAGAGGAGAGGAGAGGGGAGGAGAGGAGAGGAGAGGGGAGGGGAGGGGAGGAGAGGGGAGTGGAGGAGAGGGGAGTGGAGGAGAGAAGAGGGGAGGGGAGAGGGGAGGGGAGGAGAGGAGAGGGAAAGGGAGGGGAGGGAAAATTGGGTGTACATGGGTCAAAAGGGGAACACATATTAACATTCTCTCTCCCCCCCCTCTCTCTCCCCCCCTCTCCCCCCCCCCCCTCTGTCTCCCCCCACAGGTTTTATAGATCCTCGGAGCTATTATCTCACCTCCATCTGGTGCTTCATTACCTTAAAGTGGTCGCTATTCTTGTCATTCTATTCCCATCGATACTGCAAGGAATTTGACGACATTGGTATCCTCATCGACTTCTGAATCGCTCTCTTTCTCCCCCTGATTCAGCCCTTCGAGCCAGCACCGCCATTCAATGTGATCATGGCTGATCATCCCCAATCAGTACCCCGTTCCTGCCTTCTCCCCATATCCCCTGACTCCGCTATCTTTAAGAGCTCTATCTAACTCTCTCCACAGATTCACAACTCTCTGTGTGGAAAAGTGTTTCCTCGTCTCCGTTCTAAATGGCCGACCCCTTATTCTTAAACTGTGTGTGTGGCCCCTGGTTCTGGACTCCCCCAACATCGGCAACATGTTTCCTGCCTCTAGCGTGTCCAATCCCTTAATAATCTTATATGTTTCAATGAGATACCCTCTCATCCTTCTAAACTCCAGAGTGTACAAGCCCAGCCGCTCCATTCTCTCAGCATATGACAGTCCCGCCATCCCAGGAATTAACCTGGTGAACCTACGCTGGGCTCCCTCATTAGCAAGAATGTCCTTCCTCAAATTAGGGGACCAAAACTGCACACAATACTCCAGGTGTGGTCTCACCAGGGCCCTGTACAACTGTAAAAGGACCTCTTTGCTCCTGTACTCAACTCCTCTTGTTATGAAGGCCAACTCTCTGGGTGGAAAAGTATTTCATCGTGTCCGTTCTAAATGGCCGACCCCTTATTCTTAAAACTGTGGCCCCTGGTTCTGGACTCCCCCAACATCGGCAACATGTTTCCTGCCTCTAGCTTGTCCAATCCCTTAATAATCTTATATGTTTCAATGAGATACCCTCTCTTCCTTCTAAACTCCAGAGTGTACAAGCCCCCAGCCGCTCCATTCTCTCAGCATATGACAGTCCCGCCATCCCAGGAATTAACCTGGTGAACCTACGCTGGGCTCCCTCATTAGCAAGAATGTCCTTCCTCAAATTAGGGGACCAAAACTGCACACAATACTCCAGGTGTGGTCTCACCAGGGCCCTGTACAACTGTAAAAGGACCTCTTTGCTCCTGTACTCAACTCCTCTTGTTATGAAGGCCAACTCTCTGGGTGGAAAAGTATTTCATCGTGTCCGTTCTAAATGGCCGACCCCTTATTCTTAAACTGTGTGTGTGTGGCCCCTGGTTCTGGACTTCTCCAATTTCAGGTAGTCCCTGCTTTCTCCTCGCTTCCCAGCTCTCCCAAAGTCTACTGTCTCCACCTCTTCCTTTCGTCATCCCGCCTCCCCCTTCCCCCACATCAGTCTTGACCCAAAACGTTGCCTATTTCCTTCGCTCCAGAGATGCTGCCTCACCCGCTGAGTTTCTCCAGCACTCTTATCTTCAATGTAAAAATAAATTAAACTTTTCACAAAATACACCCAATTTGTGGACCATAAGTTCTTTGAAAGGGTTCGGAGAAGATTTACGAGGATTTTAGACAATAGACAGCAGGTGCAGGTGTAAGCCATTCGGCCCTTTGAGCCAGCACCACCATTCAATGTGATCATGGCTGATCATCCCCAATCAGTACCCCGTTCCTGCCTTCTCCCCATATCCACTGACTCCGCTATCTTTAAGAGCCCTATCTAGCTCTCTCTTGAAAGCATCCAGAGAACCGGCCTCCACCGCCCTCTGAGGCAGAGAATTCCACAGACTCACCACTCTCTGGGTGGAAAGGTTTCTCCTCATCTCCGTTCTAAATGGCCGACCCCTTATTCTTAAACTGTGGCCCCTGGTTCTGGACTCCCCCAACATCGGGAACAAGTTTCCTGCCTCTAGCGTGTCCAAACCCTTAATAATCTTATATGTTTCAATGAGATACCCTCTCATCCTTCTAAACTCCAGAGTGTACAAGCCCAGCCGCTCCATTCTCTCAGCATATGACAGTCCCGCCATCCCGGGAATTAACCTGGTGAACCTACGCTGGGCTCCCTCAATAGCAAGAATGTCCTTCCTCAAATTAGGAGACCAAAACTGTACACAATACTCCAGGTGTGGTCTCACCAGCCCCCTGTACAACTGCAGAAGGACCTCTTTGCTCCTATACTCAACTCCTCTTGTTATAAAGCCCAACAGGCCATTCACTTTTTTCACTGCCTGCTGTACCTGCATGCTTACTTTCAGTAACTGATGAACAAGGACCCCCAGATCCCGTACAGGAAGAAAGTACAGGAGAGATGCCGTCGAGCTGGAAAGGGCGCGGAGAAGATTTACGAGGATGTTGCCGGGACTCGAGGGCCTGAGCTACAGGGAGCGGTTGGGGCAGGGCTGGGACTCTATTCCATGGAGCGCAGGAGGATGAGGGGCGATCTTATAGAAGTGTATAAAATCACCAGGGGAATAGATCAGGTAGACAGACGCACAGCGTCTCTTGCCCAGAGTAGGGGAATCGAGGACCAGAGGACACGGGTTCAAGGTGAAAGGGGAAAGATTTAATAGGAACCTGAGGGGCAACTTTTCCACACTTTTCGAGGGTGGTGGGTGTATGGAACGAGCTGCCGGAGGAGGTAGTTGAGGCAACGTTTAAGAGACACTTGGACAGGTGCATGGATAGGACAGGTTTGGAGGGATATGGGCCAAACGCAGGCAGGTGGGACAAGTGTAGATGGGGCATGTTGGTCGGGGTGGGACTAGTGTAGACTGGGCATGTTGGTCGGGGTGGGGCTAGTGTAGATGGGGCATGTGGGTGGGGGTGGGACTAGTGTAGATGGGGCATGTTGGTCGGGGTGGGACTAGTGTAGATGGGGCATGTTGGTCGGGGGTGGGACTAGTGTAGATGGGGCATGTTGGTCGGGGTGGGATTAGTGTAGATGGGGCATGTTGGTCGGGGTGGGACTAGTGTAGATGGGGCATGTTGGTCGGGGTGGGACTAGTGTAGATGGGGCACGTTGGTCGGGGTGGGACTAGTGTAGATGGGGCATGTTGGTCGGGGTGGGACTAGTGTAGATGGGGCATGTTGGTCGGGGTGGGACTAGTGTAGGTATGGGCAGGTTGGTCGGGGTGGGACTAGTGTAGATGGGGCATGTTGGTCGGGGTGGGACTAGTGTAGACGGGGCATGTTGGTCGGGGGTGGGACTAGTGTAGATGGGGGATGTTGGTCGGGGTGGGACTAGTGTAGATGGGGCATGTTGGTCGGGTGGGACTAGTGTAGATGGGGCATGTTGGTCGGGGTGGGACTAGTGTAGATGGGGCATGTTGGTCGGGGTGGGACCAGTGTAGATGGGACATGTTGGTCGGGGTGGGACTAGTGTAGATGGGGCATGTTGGTCGGGGTGGGACTAGTGTAGATGGGGCATGTTGGTCGGGGTGGGACTAGTGTAGATGGGGCATGTTGGTCGGGGTGGGACTAGTGTAGATGGGGCATGTTGGTCGGGGTGGGACTAGTGTAGATGGGGCATGTTGGTCGGGGTGGGACTAGTGTAGATGGGGCATGTTGGTCGGGGTGGGACTAGTGTAGATGGGGCATGATGGTCGGGGTGGGACTAGTGTAGATGGGGCATGTTGGTCGGGGTGGGACTAGTGTAGATGGGGCATGTTGGTCGGGGTGGGACTAGTGTAGAAGGGGCACGTTGGTCGGGGTGGGACTAGTGTAGATGGGGCATGTTGGTCGGGGTGGGACTAGTGTAGATCGGGGGGGACATGTTGGTCGGGGGGGGACTAGTGTAGACGGGGCATGTTGGTCGGGGTGGGACTAGTGTAGATGGGGCATGTTGGTCGGGGTGGGACTAGTGTAGATGGGGCATGTTGGTCGGGGTGGGACTAGTGTAGATGGGGCATGTTGGTCGGGGTGGGACTAGTGTAGATGGGGCATGTTGGTCGGGGTGGGACCAGTGTGGATGGGGCATGTTGGTCGGGGTGGGACTAGTGTAGGTGGGGCATGTTGGTCGGGGTGGGACTAGTGTAGATGGGGCATGTTGGTCGGGGTGGGACTAGTGTAGATGGGGCATGTTGGTCGCGGTGGGACTAGTGTAGATGGGGCATGTTGGTCGGGGTGGGACTAGTGTAGATGGGGCATGTTGGTCGAGGTGGGACTAGTGTAGATGGGGCACGTTGGTCGGGGGTGGGACTAGTGTAGATGGGGCATGTTGGTCGGGGTGGGGACTAGTGTAGACGTTTGGTCGGGGTGGGACTAGTGTTGGCATGTTGGTCGGGGTGGGACTAGTGTAGATGGGGCACGTTGGTCGGGGTGGGACTAGTGTAGACGGGGCATGTTGGTCGGGGTGGGACTAGTGTAGATGGGGCATGTTGGTCGGGGTGGGACTAGTGTAGATGGGGCATGTTGGTCGGGGTGGGACTAGTGTAGATGGGGCACGTTGGTCGAGGTGGGACTAGTGTAGATGGGGCACGTTGGTCGGTCGGGGTGGGACTAGTGTAGATGGGGCATGTTGGTCGGGGTGGGACTAGTGTAGATGGGGCATGTAGGTCGGGGTGGGAATGGTTGAGATGGGGCATGTTGTTGGGGGTAGGACTAGTGTAGATGGGGCATGTTGGTCGGGGTGGGACTAGTGTAGATGGGGCATGTTGGTCGGGGTGGGACTAGTGTAGATGGGGCCTGTTGGTCGGGGTGGGACTAGTGTAGATGGGGCATGTTGGTCGGGATGGGACTAGTGTAGATGGCTCATTCAAAATCTGTGACAGACGTACAAGATCATTTGCCAGTATCTCCACCAGAGAGCAGTATTAGACATGGAGACAATTTCTCTTCCCTCTGTCTCTCTCCCTCCCACCCTCTCTCTCTGTCTCTCACCCTCTCACCTCTCTCTCTCCCTCTCTCTCTCTCCTCGTCTGGTAACTTTATTCCTGTGAGACTTGGACCTAATTAAAATGTTCAACAGAAATTGTTTCGATCAATAGATCTAATTATTAGACTAGTTTAAATTTCAAAATAATTGATTAACTAACCACAGAAGTCTCCCCCCCTCTCTCTCTCTCCCCCCCTCTCTCTCCCCCCTCTCCATCTTTTTCTCTCCCCCTCTCTCTTTCTCTCCCCCCTCTCTCCCCTAGATGGGAGAGAGATAGAGGGGGGGCGGGGGGGAGAGAGGGGGGACATTCTGAATGAGAGCTCCAGGGACTGTGATTTTTCCATTAAAGTAACGACCAAATCAAATGAACTAATTTAATCCCCGCTGATGTTGGTGGCTGCGAATTAGATTTTCAAAATACTTCTCTCTCTCTGCCTCTCTCTCTGTCTCGCTCTCTCTCTCTCTCTCTCTCTCTCTGTATCTCTCTCTGTATCTCTCTCTGTCTATGTCTCTCTCTCTCTCTCTCTCTCTCTCTCTCTCTTCTCTCTCTCTCTGTCTGTCTCTCTCTGTCTCTCTCTCCGTCTCTCTCTCTCTGTCTGTATGTATCTCTCTCTGTCTCTCTCTATGTCTCTCTCTCATTCTCTCTCTCTGTCTCTCTCTGTCTCTCTCCTGCAAACAGATGTCAAATAAATGAATTACTTCTTGTGGCCAAAGGCATTATTGGAAAATTACCTTTCGCAGGGAAGGGAGGGGGGGAAGAGAGCGAGAGAGACAGAGAGAGAGACAGAGAGAGAGACAGAGAGAGAGACAGAGAGTGAGAGAGAGACAGAGAGAGAGAGAGAGAGAGAGACAGAGAGAGAGAGAGAGAGAGAGACAGAGATAGAGACAGAGAGAGAGAGAGAGAGACAGAGAGAGACAGAGAGAGAGACGGAGAGAGAGAGCGAGGGAAATAGTTTGAAAATCTAATTCGCAGCCACTCTCTCTGTCTCTCTGTCTCTGTCTCTTTAAATTGGAGAGAGTGCTCCAATTTAAATTCTGCCCTGACTCTGAATCTGAGACTGGTGCTGTCAGATCTGTCGAGAAACTCAACGGAGGGGAACTGAGAGACGTTCGTTGTCCATGAAACATCGACAGGGACACAGCCACCAGGAGCCACGTTAGGCTCTGGAAAATCTGGAAGGATGAGAGGAGCCTTCATAACAAGAGGATTTGAGTATAGGAGCAAAGAGGTCCTTCTGCAGTTGTACAGGGCCCTGGTGAGATTCACACCTGGAGTATTGTGTACAGTTTTGGTCTCCTAATTTGAGGAAGGACATTCTTGCTATTGAGGGAGCCCAGCGTAGGTTCACCAGGTTAATTCCCGGGATGGCGGGAGTGTCATACGCTGAGAGAATGGAGCAGCTGGGCTTGTACACTCTGGAGTTTAGAAGGATGAGAGGGAATCTTATTGAAACATATAAGATTGTTAAGGGCTTGGACACGCTAGACTGGCAGGAAACATGTTCCCAATGTTGGGGGAGTCCAGAACCAGGGGCCACACACACAGTTTAAGAATAAGGGATCGGCCATTTAGAACGGAGACGAGGAAACACTTTTCCACCCAGAGAGTTGTGAATCTGTGGAATTCTTTGTCTCAGAGGGCGGTGGAGGCCAGTTCTCTGGATGCTTTCAAGAGAGAGCTAGATAGAGCTCTTAAAAATAGCGGAGTCAGGGAATATGGGGAGAAGGCAGGAACGGGGTACTGATTGGGGATGATCAGCCATGATCACATTGAATAACGATGCTGGCTCGAAGGGCCGAATGGCCGACTCCTGCACTTATTGTCTGTTGTCTAAATCAGATTGGTATCACCAATGTAATGATTAAAGCTATTTTCTGCACTATCAGTTTTGATTAATAGCTGGTATGGTTAGATTCCTTCTCTCCAGAGATGCTGCCTGACCCGTTGAGTTACACCAGCATTCTGTGTCTATCTTAAGTATCAGTTTGGAGATACAGCGCGGAAACAGGCCCTTCGGCCCACCGAGTCCATGCCGACCAGCGATCCCTGCACACTAACACTATCCAACACACACACTGGGGCACAATTTACAAATCTTTAACCCTGAAACCATATTAACCTATAAACCCCGCACGTACGGCTTTGGGGGGAGTTGTGGGAGGCCACACAACACGCACACACACGCCCGGAGGAACACCCACGCAGGTTCACACACACACTCACATACACTCACACCACAACACCCACTCCACAACACAAGGACACACACAACACACACACACACACACACACACCACACACACACACACACACACACACACACACACACACACACACACACACACACACACACACACACACACACACACACACACACACACACACACACACACACACACACACACACACACACACACACACACACACACACACACACACACACACACACACACACACACACACACACACACACACACACACACACACACACACACACACACACACACACACACACACACACACACACACACACACGACACACACACACACACACACACACACACACACACACACACACACACACACACACACACACACACACACACACACACACACACACACACACACACACACACACACACACACACACACACACACACACACACACACACACACACACACACACACACACACACACACACACACACACACACACACACACACACACACACACACACACACACACACACACACACACACACACACACACACACACACACACACACACACACACACACACACACACACACACACACACACACACACACACACACACACACACACACACACACACACACCACACACCACACACACACACACACACACACACACACACACACACACACACACACACACACACACACACACACACACACACACACACACACACACACACACACACACACACACACACACACACACACACACACACACACACACACACACACACACACACACACACACACACACACACACACACACACACACACACACACACACACACACACACACACACACACACACACACACACACACACACACACACACACACACACACACATCACACACACACACACACACACACACACACACACACACACACACACACACACACACACACACACACACACACACACACACACACACACACACACACACACACACACACACACACACACACACACACACACACACACACACACACACACACACACACACACACACACACACACACACACACACACACACACAACACACACACACACACACACACACACACACACACACACACACACACACACACACACACACACACACACACACACACACACACACACACACACACACACACACACACACACACACACACACACACACACACACACACACACACACACACACACACACACACACACACACACACACACACACACACACACACACACACACACACACACACACACACACACACACACACACACACAGACACACACACACACACACACACACACACACACACACACACACACACACACACACACACACACACACACACACACACACACACACACACACACACACACACACACACACACACACACACACACACACACACACACACACACACACACACACACACACACACACACACACACACACACACACACACACACACACACACACACACACACACACACACACACACACACACACACACACACACACACACACACACACACACACACACACACACACACACACACACACACCACACACACACACACACACACACACACACACACACACACACACACACACACACACACACACACACACACACACACACACACACACACACACACACACACACACACACACACACACACACACACACACACACACACACACACACACACACACACACACACACACACACACACACACACACACACACACACACACACACACACACACACACACACACACACACACACACACACACACACACACACACACACACACACACACACACACACACACACACACACACACACACACACACACACACACACACACACACACACACACACACACACACACACACACACACACACACACACACACACACACACACACACACACACACACACACACACACACACACACACACACACACACACACACACACACACACACACACACACACACACACACACACACACACACACACACACACACACACACACACACACACACACACACACACACACACACACACACACACACACACACACACACACACACACACACACACACACACACACACACACACACACACACACACACACACACACACACACACACACACACACACACACACACACACACACACACACACACACACACACACACACACACACACACACACACACACACACACACACACACACACACACACACACACACACACACACACACACACACACACACACACACACACACACACACACACACACACACACACACACACACACACACACACACACACACACACACACACACACACACACACACACACACACACACACACACACACACACAACACACACACACACACACACACACACACACACACACACACACACACACACACACACACACACACACACACACACACACACACACACACACACACACACACACACACACACACACACACACACACACACACACACACACACACACACACACACACACACACACACACACACACACACACACACACACACACACACACACACACACACACACACACACACACACACACACACACACACACACACACACACACACACACACACACACACACACACACACACACACACACACACACACACACACACACACACACACACACACACACACACACACACACACACACACACACACACACACACACACACACACACACACACACACACACACACACACACACACACACACACACACACACACACACACACACACACACACACACACACACACACACACACACACACACACACACACACACACACACACACACACACACACACACACACACACACACACACACACATACACACACACACACACACACACACACACACACACACACACACACACACACACACACACACACACACACACACACACACACACACACACACACACACACACACACACACACACACACACACACACACACACACACACACACACACACACACACACACACACACACACACACACACACACACACACACACACACACACACACACACACACACACACACACACACACACACACACACACACACACACACACACACACACACACACACACACACACACACACACACACACACACACACACACACACACACACACACACACACACACACACACACACACACACACACACACACACACACACACACACACACACACACACACACACACACACACACACACACACACACACACACACACACACACACACACACACACACACACACACACACACACACACACACACACACACACACACACACACACACACACACACACACACACACACACACACACACACACACACACACACACACACACACACACACACACACACACACACACACACACACACACACACACACACACACACACACACACACACACACACACACACACACACACACACACACACACACACACACACACACACACACACACACACACACACACACACACACACACACACACACACACACACACACACACACACACACACACACACACACACACACACACACACACACACACACACACACACACACACACACACACACACACACACACACACACACACACACACACACACACACACACACACACACACACACACACACACACACACACACACACACACACACACACACACACACACACACACACACACACACACACACACACACACACACACACACACACACACACACACACACACACACACACACACACACACACACACACACACACACACACACACACACACACACACACACACACACACACACACACACACACACACACACACACACACACACACACACACACACACACAACACACACACACACACACACACACACACACACACACACACACACACACACACACACACACACACACACACACACACACACACACACACACACACACACACACACACACACACACACACACACACACACACACACACACACACACACACACACACACACACACACACACACACACACACACACACACACACACACACACACACACACACACACACACACACACACACACACACACACACACACACACACACACACACACACACACACACACACACACACACACACACACACACACACACACACACACACACACACACACACACACACACACACACACACACACACACACACACACACACACACACACACACACACACACACACACACACACACACACACACACACACACACACACACACACACACACACACACACACACACACACACACACACACACACACACACACACACACACACACACACACACACACACCACACACACACACACACACACACACACACACACACACACACACACACACACACACACACACACACACACACACACACACACACACACACACACACACACACACACACACACACACACACACACACACACACACACACACACACACACACACACACACACACACACACACACACACACACACACACACACACACACACACACACACACACACACACACACACACACACACACACACACACACACACACACACACACACACACACACACACACACACACACACACACACACACACACACACACACACACACACACACACACACACACACACACACACACACACACACACACACACACACACACACACACACACACACACACACACACACACACACACACACACACACACACACACACACACACACACACACACACACACACACACACACACACACACACACACACACACACACACACACACACACACACACACACACACACACACACACACACACACACACACACACACACACACACACACACACACACACACACACACACACACACACACACACACACACACACACACACACACACACACACACACACACACACACACACACACACACACACACACACACACACACACACACACACACACACACACACACACACACACACACACACACACACACACACACACACACACACACACACACACACACACACACACACACACACACACACACACACACACACACACACACACACACACACACACACACACACACACACACACACACACACACACACACACACACACACACACACACACACACACACACACACACACACACACACACACACACACACACACACACACACACACACACACACACACACACACACACACACACACACACACACACACACACACACACACACACACACACACACACACACACACACACACACACACACACACACACACACACACACACACACACACACACACACACACACACACACACACACACACACACACACACACACACACACACCACACACACACACACACACACACACACACACACACACACACACACACACACACACACACACACACACACACACACACACACACACACACACACACACACACACACACACACACACACACACACACACACACACACACACACACACACACACACACACACACACACACACACACACACACACACACACACACACACACACACACACACACACACACACACACACACACACACACACACACACACACACACACACACACACACACACACACACACACACACACACACACACACACACACACACACACACACACACACACACACACACACACACACACACACACACACACACACACACACACACACACACACACACACACACACACACACACACACACACACACACACACACACACACACACACACACACACACACACACACACACACACACACACACACACACACACACACACACACACACACACACACACACACACACACACACACACACACACACACACACACACACACACACACACACACACACACACACACACACACACACACACACACACACACACACACACACACACACACACACACACACACACACACACACACACACACACACACACACACACACACACACACACACACACACACACACACACACACACACACACACACACACACACACACACACACACACACACACACACACACACACACACACACACACACACACACACACACACACACACACACACACACACACACACACACACACACACACACACACACACACACACACACACACACACACACACACACACACACACACACACACACACACACACACACACACACACACACACACACACACACACACACACACACACACACACACACACACACACACACACACACACACACACACACACACACACACACACACACACACACACACACACACACACACACACACACACACACACACACACACACACACACACACACACACACACACACACACACACACACACACACACACACACACACACACACACACACACACACACACACACACACACACACACACACACACACACACACACACACACACACACACACACACACACACACACACACACACCACACACACACACACACACACACACACACACACACACACACACACACACACACACACACACACACACACACACACACACACACACACACACACACACACACACACACACACACACACACACACACACACACACACACACACACACACACACACACACACACACACACACACACACACACACACACACACACACACACACACACACACACACACACACACACACACACACACACACACACACACACACACACACACACACACACACACACACACACACACACACACACACACACACACACACACACACACACACACACACACACACACACACACACACACACACACACACACACACACACACACACACACACACACACACACACACACACACACACACACACACACACACACACACACACACACACACACACACACACACACACACACACACACACACACACACACACACACACACACACACACACACACACACACACACACACACACACACACACACACACACACACACACACACACACACACACACACACACACACACACACACACACACACACACACACACACACACACACACACACACACACACACACACACACACACACACACACACACACACACACACACACACACACACACACACACACACACACACACACACACACACACACACACACACACACACACACACACACACACACACACACACACACACACACACACACACACACACACACACACACACACACACACACACACACACACACACACACACACACACACACACACACACACACACACACACACACACACACACACACACACACACACACACACACACACACACACACACACACACACACACACACACACACACACACACACACACACACACACACACACACACACACACACACACACACACACACACACACACACACACACACACACACACACACACACACACACACACACACACACACACACACACACACACACACACACACACACACACACACACACACACACACACACACACACACACACACACACACACACACACACACACACACACACACACACACACACACACACACACACACACACACACACACACACACACACACACACACACACACACACACACACACACACACACACACACACACACACACACACACACACACACACACACACACACACACACACACACACACACACACACACACACACACACACACACACACACACACACACACACACACACACACACACACACACACACACACACACACACACACACACACACACACACACACACACACACACACACACACACACACACACACACACACACACACACACACACACACACACACACACACACACACACACACACACACACACACACACACACACACACACACACACACACACACACACACACACACACACACACACACACACACACACACACACACACACACACACACACACACACACACACACACACACACACACACACACACACACACACACACACACACACACACACACACACACACACACACACACACACACACACACACACACACACACACACACACACACACACACACACACACACACACACACACACACACACACACACACACACACACACACACACACACACACACACACACACACACACACACACACACACACACACACACACACACACACACACACACACACACACACACACACACACACACACACACACACACACACACACACACACACACACACACACACACACACACACACACACACACACACACACACACACACACACACACACACACACACACACACACACACACACACACACACACACACACACACACACACACACACACACACACACACACACACACACACACACACACACACCACACACACACACACACACACACACACACACACACACACACACACACACACACACACACACACACACACACACACACACACACACACACACACACACACACACACACACACACACACACACACACACACACACACACACACACACACACACACACACACACACACACACACACACACACACACACACACACACACACACACACACACACACACACACACACACACACACACACACACACACACACACACACACACACACACACACACACACACACACACACACACACACACACACACACACACACACACACACACACACACACACACACACACACACACACACACACACACACACACACACACACACACACACACACACACACACACACACACACACACACACACACACACACACACACACACACACACACACACACACACACACACACACACACACACACACACACACACACACACACACACACACACACACACACACACACACACACACACACACACACACACACACACACACACACACACACACACACACACACACACACACACACACACACACACACACACACACACACACACACACACACACACACACACACACACACACACACACACACACACACACACACACACACACACACACACACACACACACACACACACACACACACACACACACACACACACACACACACACACACACACACACACACACACACACACACACACACACACACACACACACACACACACACACACACACACACACACACACACACACACACACACACACACACACACACACACACACACACACACACACACACACACACACACACACACACACACACACACACACACACACACACACACACACACACACACACACACACACACACACACACACACACACACACACACACACACACACACACACACACACACACACACACACACACACACACACACACACACACACACACACACACACACACACACACACACACACACACACACACACACACACCACACACACACACACACACACACACACACACACACACACACACACACACACACACACACACACACACACACACACACACACACACACACACACACACACACACACACACACACACACACACACACACACACACACACACACACACACACACACACACACACACACACACACACACACACACACACACACACACACACACACACACACACACACACACACACACACACACACACACACACACACACACACACACACACACACACACACACACACACACACACACACACACACACACACACACACACACACACACACACACACACACACACACACACACACACACACACACACACACACACACACACACACACACACACACACACACACACACACACACACACACACACACACACACACACACACACACACACACACACACACACACACACACACACACACACACACACACACACACACACACACACACACACACACACACACACACACACACACACACACACACACACACACACACACACACACACACACACACACACACACACACACACACACACACACACACACACACACACACACACACACACACACACACACACACACACACACACACACACACACACACACACACACACACACACACACACACACACACACACACACACACACACACACACACACACACACACACACACACACACACACACACACACACACACACACACACACACACACACACACACACACACACACACACACACACACACACACACACACACACACACACACACACACACACACACACACACACACACACACACACACACACACACACACACACACACACACACACACACACACACACACACACACACACACACACACACACACACACACACACACACACACACACACACACACACACACACACACACACACACACACACACACACACACACACACACACACACACACACACACACACACACACACACACACACAACACACACACACACACACACACACACACACACACACACACACACACACACACACACACACACACACACACACACACACACACACACACACACACACACACACACACACACACACACACACACATACACACACACACACACACACACACACACACACACACACACACACACACACACACACACACACACACACACACACACACACACACACACACACACACACACACACACACACACACACACACACACACACACACACACACACACACACACACACACACACACACACACACACACACACACACACACACACACACACACACACACACACACACACACACACACACACACACACACACACACACACACACACACACACACACACACACACACACACACACACACACACACACACACACACACACACACACACACACACACACACACACACACACACACACACACACACACACACACACACACACACACACACACACACACACACACACACACACACACACACACACACACACACACACACACACACACACACACACACACACACACACACACACACACACACACACACACACACACACACACACACACACACACACACACACACACACACACACACACACACACACACACACACACACACACACACACACACACACACACACACACACACACACACACACACACACACACACACACACACACACACACACACACACACACACACACACACACACACACACACACACACACACACACACACACACACACACACACACACACACACACACACACACACACACACACACACACACACACACACACACACACACACACACACACACACACACACACACACACACACACACACACACACACACACACACACACACACACACACACACACACACACACACACACACACACACACACACACACACACACACACACACACACACACACACACACACACACACACACACACACACACACACACACACACACACACACACACACACACACACACACACACACACACACACACACACACACACACACACACACACACACACACACACACACACACACACACACACACACACACACACACACACACACACACACACACACACACACACACACACACACACACACACACACACACACACACACACACACACACACACACACACACACACACACACACACACACACACACACACACACACACACACACACACACACACACACACACACACACACACACACACACACACACACACACACACACACACACACACACACACACACACACACACACACACACACACACACACACACACACACACACACACACACACACACACACACACACACACACACACACACACACACACACACACACACACACACACACACACACACACACACACACACACACACACACACACACACACACACACACACACACACACACACACACACACACACACACACACACACACACACACACACACACACACACACACACACACACACACACACACACACACACACACACACACACACACACACACACACACACACACACACACACACACACACACACACACACACACACACACACACACACACACACACACACACACACACACACACACACACACACACACACACACACACACACACACACACACACACACACACACACACACACACACACACACACACACACACACACACACACACACACACACACACACACACACACACACACACACACACACACACACACACACACACACACACACACACACACACACACACACACACACACACACACACACACACACACACACACACACACACACACACACACACACACACACACACACACACACACACACACACACACACACACACACACACACACACACACACACACACACACACACACACACACACACACACACACACACACACACACACACACACACACACACACACACACACACACACACACACACACACACACACACACACACACACACACACACACACACACACACACACACACACACACACACACACACACACACACACACACACACACACACACACACACACACACACACACACACACACACACACACACACACACACACACACACACACACACACACACACACACACACACACACACACACACACACACACACACACACACACACACACACACACACACACACACACACACACACACACACACACACACACACACACACACACACACACACACACACACACACACACACACACACACACACACACACACACACACACACACACACACACACACACACACACACACACACACACACACACACACACACACACACACACACACACACACACACACACACACACACACACACACACACACACACACACACACACACACACACACACACACACACACACACACACACACACACACACACACACACACACACACACACACACACACACACACACACACACACACACACACACACACACACACACACACACACACACACACACACACACACACACACACACACACACACACACACACACACACACACACACACACACACACACACACACACACACACACACACACACACACACACACACACACACACACACACACACACACACACACACACACACACACACACACACACACACACACACACACACACACACACACACACACACACACACACACACACACACACACACACACACACACACACACACACACACACACACACACACACACACACACACACACACACACACACACACACACACACACACACACACACACACACACACACACACACACACACACACACACACACACACACACACACACACACACACACACACACACACACACACACACACACACACACACACACACACACACACACACACACACACACACACACACACACACACACACACACACACACACACACACACACACACACACACACACACACACACACACACACACACACACACACACACACACACACACACACACACACACACACACACACACACACACACACACACACACACACACACACACACACACACACACACACACACACACACACACACACACACACACACACACACACACACACACACACACACACACACACACACACACACACACACACACACACACACACACACACACACACACACACACACACACACACACACACACACACACACACACACACACACACACACACACACACACACACACACACACACACACACACACACACACACACACACACACACACACACACACACACACACACACACACACACACACACACACACACACACACACACACACACACACACACACACACACACACACACACACACACACACACACACACACACACACACACACACACACACACACACACACACACACACACACACACACACACACACACACACACACACACACACACACACACACACACACACACACACACACACACACACACACACACACACACACACACACACACACACACACACACACACACACACACACACACACACACACACACACACACACACACACCACACACACACACACACACACACACACACACACACACACACACACACACACACACACACACACACACACACACACACACACACACACACACACACACACACACACACACACACACACACACACACACACACACACACACACACACACACACACACACACACACACACACACACACACACACACACACACACACACACACACACACACACACACACACACACACACACACACACACACACACACACACACACACACACACACACACACACACACACACACACACACACACACACACACACACACACACACACACACACACACACACACACACACACACACACACACACACACACACACACCACACACACACACACACACACACACACACACACACACACACACACACACACACACACACACACACACACACACACACACACACACACACACACACACACACACACACACACACACACACACACACACACCACACACACACACACACACACACACACACACACACACACACACACACACACACACACACACACACACACACACACACACACACACACACACACACACACACACACACACACACACACACACACACACACACACACACACACACACACACACACACACACACACACACACACACACACACACACACACACACACACACACACACACACACACACACACACACACACACACACACACACACACACACACACACACACACACACACACACACACACACACACACACACACACACACACACACACACACACACACACACACACACACACACACACACACACACACACACACACACACACACACACACACACACACACACACACACACACACACACACACACACACACACACACACACACACACACACACACACACACACACACACACACACACACACACACACACACACACACACACACACACACACACACACACACACACACACACACACACACACACACACACACACACACACACACACACACACACACACACACACACACACACACACACACACACACACACACACACACACACACACACACACACACACACACACACACACACACACACACACACACACACACACACACACACACACACACACACACACACACACACACACACACACACACACACACACACACACACACACACACACACACACACACACACACACACACACACACACACACACACACACACACACACACACACACACACACACACACACACACACACACACACACACACACACACACACACACACACACACACACACACACACACACACACACACACACACACACACACACACACACACACACACACACACACACACACACACACACACACACACACACACACACACACACACACACACACACACACACACACACACACACACACACACACACACACACACACACACACACACACACACACACACACACACACACACACACACACACACACACACACACACACACACACACACACACACACACACACACACACACACACACACACACACACACACACACACACACACACACACACACACACACACACACACACACACACACACACACACACACACACACACACACACACACACACACACACACACACACACACACACACACACACACACACACACACACACACACACACACACACACACACACACACACACACACACACACACACACACACACACACACACACACACACACACACACACACACACACACACACACACACACACACACACACACACACACACACACACACACACACACACACACACACACACACACACACACACACACACACACACACACACACACACACACACACACACACACACACACACACACACACACACACACACACACACACACACACACACACACACACACACACACACACACACACACACACACACACACACACACACACACACACACACACACACACACACACACACACACACACACACACACACACACACACACACACACACACACACACACACACACACACACACACACACACACACACACACACACACACACACACACACACACACACACACACACACACACACACACACACACACACACACACACACACACACACACACACACACACACACACACACACACACACACACACACACACACACACACACACACACACACACACACACACACACACACACACACACACACACACACACACACACACACACACACACACACACACACACACACACACACACACACACACACACACACACACACACACACACACACACACACACACACACACACACACACACACACACACACACACACACACACACACACACACACACACACACACACACACACACACACACACACACACACACACACACACACACACACACACACACACACACACACACACACACACACACACACACACACACACACACACACACACACACACACACACACACACACACACACACACACACACACACACACACCACACACACACACACACACACACACACACACACACACACACACACACACACACACACACACACACACACACACACACACACACACACACACACACACACACACACACACACACACACACACACACACACACACACACACACACACACACACACACACACACACACACACACACACACACACACACACACACACACACACACACACACACACACACACACACACACACACACACACACACACACACACACACACACACACACACACACACACACACACACACACACACACACACACACACACACACACACACACACACACACACACACACACACACACACACACACACACACACACACACACACACACACACACACACACACACACACACACACACACACACACACACACACACACACACACACACACACACACACACACACACACACACACACACACACACACACACACACACACACACACACACACACACACACACACACACACACACACACACACACACACACACACACACACACACACACACACACACACACACACACACACACACACACACACACACACACACACACACACACACACACACACACACACACACACACACACACACACACACACACACACACACACACACACACACACACACACACACACACACACACACACACACACACACACACACACACACACACACACACACACACACACACACACACACACACACACACACACACACACACACACACACACACACACACACACACACACACACACACACACACACACACACACACACACACACACACACACACACACACACACACACACACACACACACACACACACACACACACACACACACACACACACACACACACACACACACACACACACACACACACACACACACACACACACACACACACACACACACACACACACACACACACACACACACACACACACACACACACACACACACACACACACACACACACACACACACACACACACACACACACACACACACACACACACACACACACACACACACACACACACACACACACACACACACACACACACACACACACACACACACACACACACACACACACACACACACACACACACACACACACACACACACACACACACACACACACACACACACACACACACACACACACACACACACACACACACACACACACACACACACACACACACACACACACACACACACACACACACACACACACACACACACACACACACACACACACACACACACACACACACACACACACACACACACACACACACACACACACACACACACACACACACACACACACACACACACACACACACACACACACACACACACACACACACACACACACACACACACACACACACACACACACACACACACACACACACACACACACACACACACACACACACACACACACACACACACACACACACACACACACACACACACACACACACACACACACACACACACAACACACACACACACACACACACACACACACACACACACACACACACACACACACACACACACACACACACACACACACACACACACACACACACACACACACACACACACACACACACACACACACACACACACACACACACACACACACACACACACACACACACACACACACACACACACACACACACACACACACACACACACACACACACACACACACACACACACACACACACACACACACACACACACACACACACACACACACACACACACACACACACACACACACACACACACACACACACACACACACACACACACACACACACACACACACACACACACACACACACACACACACACACACACACACACACACACACACACACACACACACACACACACACACACACACACACACACACACACACACACACACACACACACACACACACACACACACACACACACACACACACACACACACACACACACACACACACACACACACACACACACACACACACACACACACACACACACACACACACACACACACACACACACACACACACACACACACACACACACACACACACACACACACACACACACACACACACACACACACACACACACACACACACACACACACACACACACACACACACACACACACACACACACACACACACACACACACACACACACACACACACACACACACACACACACACACACACACACACACACACACACACACACACACACACACACACACACACACACACACACACACACACACACACACACACACACACACACACACACACACACACACACACACACACACACACACACACACACACACACACACACACACACACACACACACACACACACACACACACACACACACACACACACACACACACACACACACACACACACACACACACACACACACACACACACACACACACACACACACACACACACACACACACACACACACACACACACACACACACAGTGGACCACACACACACACACACACACACACACACACACACACACACACACACACACACACACACACACACACACACACACACACACACACACACACACACACACACACACACACACACACACACACACACACACACACACACACACACACACACACACACACACACACACACACACACACACACACCACACACACACACACACACACACACACACACACACACACACACACACACACACACACACACACACACACACACACACACACACACACACACACACACACACACACACACACACACACACACACACACACACACACACACACACACACACACACACACACACACACACACACACACACACACACACACACACACACACACACACACACACACACACACACACACACACACACACACACACACACACACACACACACACACACACACACACACACACACACACACACACACACACACACACACACACACACACACACACACACAACACACACACACACACACACACACACACACACACACACACACACACACACACACACACACACACACACACACACACACACACACACACACACACACACACACACACACACACACACACACACACACACACACACACACACACACACACACACACACACACACACACACACACACACACACACACACACACACACACACACACACACACACACACACACACACACACACACACACACACACACACACACACACACACACACACACACACACACACACACACACACACACACACACACACACACACACACACACACACACACACACACACACACACACACACACACACACACACACACACACACACACACACACACACACACACACACACACACACACACACACACACACACACACACACACACACACACACACACACACACACACACACACACACACACACACACACACACACACACACACACACACACACACACACACACACACACACACACACACACACACACACACACACACACACACACACACACACACACACACACACACACACACACACACACACACACACACACACACACACACACACACACACACACACACACACACACACACACACACACACACACACACACACACACACACACACACACACACACACACACACACACACACACACACACACACACACACACACACACACACACACACACACACACACACACACACACACACACACACACACACACACACACACACACACACACACACACACACACACACACACACACACACACACACACACACACACACACACACACACACACACACACACACACACACACACACACACACACACACACACACACACACACACACACACACACACACACACACACACACACACACACACACACACACACACACACACACACACACACACACACACACACACACACACACACACACACACACACACACACACACACACACACACACACACACACATACACACACACACACACACACACACACACACACACACACACACACACACACACACACACACACACACACACACACACACACACACACACACACACACACACACACACACACACACACACACACACACACACACACACACACACACACACACACACACACACACACACACACACACACACACACACACACACACACACACACACACACACACACACACACACACACACACACACACACACACACACACACACACACACACACACACACACACACACACACACACACACACACACACACACACACACACACACACACACACACACACACACACACACACACACACACACACACACACACACACACACACACACACACACACACACACACACACACACACACACACACACACACACACACACACACACACACACACACACACACACACACACACACACACACACACACACACACACACACACACACACACACACACACACACACACACACACACACACACACACACACACACACACACACACACACACACACACACACACACACACACACACACACACACACACACACACACACACACACACACACACACACACACACACACACACACACACACACACACACACACACACACACACACACACACACACACACACACACACACACACACACACACACACACACACACACACACACACACACACACACACACACACACACACACACACACACACACACACACACACACACACACACACACACACACACACACACACACACACACACACACACACACACACACACACACACACACACACACACACACACACACACACACACACACACACACACACACACACACACACACACACACACACACACACACACACACACACACACACACACACACACACACACACACACACACACACACACACACACACACACACACACACACACACACACACACACACACACACACACACACACACACACACACACACACACACACACACACACACACACACACACACACACACACACACACACACACACACACACACACACACACACACACACACACACACACACACACACACACACACACACACACACACACACACACACACACACACACACACACACACACACACACACACACACACACACACACACACACACACACACACACACACACACACACACACACACACACACACACACACACACACACACACACACACACACACACACACACACACACACACACACACACACACACACACACACACACACACACACACACACACACACACACACACACACACACACACACACACACACACACACACACACACACACACACACACACACACACACACACACACACACACACACACACACACACACACACACACACACACACACACACACACACACACACACACACACACACACACACACACACACACACACACACACACACACACACACACACACACACACACACACACACACCACACACACACACACACACACACACACACACACACACACACACACACACACCACACACACACACACACACACACACACACACACACACACACACACACACACACACACACACACACACACACACACACACACACACACACACACACACACACACACACACACACACACACACACACACACACACACACACACACACACACACACACACACACACACACACACACACACACACACACACACACACACACACACACACACACACACACACACACACACACACACACACACACACACACACACACACACACACACACACACACACACACACACACACACACACACACACACACACACACACACACACACACACACACACACACACACACACACACACACACACACACACACACACACACACACACACACACACACACACACACACACACACACACACACACACACACACACACACACACACACACACACACACACACACACACACACACACACACACACACACACACACACACACACACACACACACACACACACACACACACACACACACACACACACACACACACACACACACACACACACACACACACACACACACACACACACACACACACACACACACACACACACACACACACACACACACACACACACACACACACACACACACACACACACACACACACACACACACACACACACACACACACACACACACACACACACACACACACACACACACACACACACACACACACACACACACACACACACACACACACACACACACACACACACACACACACACACACACACACACACACACACACACACACACACACACACACACACACACACACACACACACACACACACACACACACACACACACACACACACACACACACACACACACACACACACACACACACACACACACACACACACACACACACACACACACACACACACACACACACACACACACACACACACACACACACACACACACACACACACACACACACACACACACACACACACACACACACACACACACACACACACACACACACACACACACACACACACACACACACACACACACACACACACACACACACACACACACACACACACACACACACACACACACACACACACACACACACACACACACACACACACACACACACACACACACACACACACACACACACACACACACACACACACACACACACACACACACACACACACACACACACACACACACACACACACACACACACACACACACACACACACACACACACACACACACACACACACACACACACACACACACACACACACACACACACACACACACACACACACACACACACACACACACACACACACACACACACACACACACACACACACACACACACACACACACACACACACACACACACACACACACACACACACACACACACACACACACACACACACACACACACACACACACACACACACACACACACACACACACACACACACACACACACACACACACACACACACACACACACACACACACACACACCACACACACACACACACACACACACACACACACACACACACACACACACACACACACACACACACACACACACACACACACACACACACACACACACACACACACACACACACACACACACACACACACACACACACACACACACACACACACACACACACACACACACACACACACACACACACACACACACACACACACACACACACACACACACACACACACACACACACACACACACACACACACACACACACACACACACACACACACACACACACACACACACACACACACACACACACACACACACACACACACACACACACACACACACACACACACACACACACACACACACACACACACACACACACACACACACACACACACACACACACACACACACACACACACACACACACACACACACACACACACACACACACACACACACACACACACACACACACACACACACACACACACACACACACACACACACACACACACACACACACACACACACACACACACACACACACACACACACACACACACACACACACACACACACACACACACACACACACACACACACACACACACACACACACACACACACACACACACACACACACACACACACACACACACACACACACACACACACACACACACACACACACACACACACACACACACACACACACACACACACACACACACACACACACACACACACACACACACACACACACACACACACACACACACACACACACACACACACACACACACACACACACACACACACACACACACACACACACACACACACACACACACACACACACACACACACACACACACACACACACACACACACACACACACACACACACACACACACACACACACACACACACACACACACACACACACACACACACACACACACACACACACACACACACACACACACACACACACACACACACACACACACACACACACACACACACACACACACACACACACACACACACACACACACACACACACACACACACACACACACACACACACACACACACACACACACACACACACACACACACACACACACACACACACACACACACACACACACACACACACACACACACACACACACACACACACACACACACACACACACACACACACACACACACACACACACACACACACACACACACACACACACACACACACACACACACACACACACACACACACACACACACACACACACACACACACACACACACACACACACACACACACACACACACACACACACACACACACACACACACACACACACACACACACACACACACACACACACACACACACACACACACACACACACACACACACACACACACACACACACACACACACACACACACACACACACACACACACACACACACACACACACACACACACACACACACACACACACACACACACACACACACACACACACACACACACACACCACACACACACACACACACACACACACACACACACACACACACACACACACACACACACACACACACACACACACACACACACACACACACACACACACACACACACACACACACACACACACACACACACACACACACACACACACACACACACACACACACACACACACACACACACACACACACACACACACACACACACACACACACACACACACACACACACACACACACACACACACACACACACACACACACACACACACACACACACACACACACACACACACACACACACACACACACACACACACACACACACACACACACACACACACACACACACACACACACACACACACACACACACACACACACACACACACACACACACACACACACACACACACACACACACACACACACACACACACACACACACACACACACACACACACACACACACACACACACACACACACACACACACACACACACACACACACACACACACACACACACACACACACACACACACACACACACACACACACACACACACACACACACACACACACACACACACACACACACACACACACACACACACACACACACACACACACACACACACACACACACACACACACACACACACACACACACACACACACACACACACACACACACACACACACACACACACACACACACACACACACACACACACACACACACACACACACACACACACACACACACACACACACACACACACACACACACACACACACACACACACACACACACACACACACACACACACACACACACACACACACACACACACACACACACACACACACACACACACACACACACACACACACACACACACACACACACACACACACACACACACACACACACACACACACACACACACACACACACACACACACACACACACACACACACACACACACACACACACACACACACACACACACACACACACACACACACACACACACACACACACACACACACACACACACACACACACACACACACACACACACACACACACACACACACACACACACACACACACACACACACACACACACACACACACACACACACACACACACACACACACACACACACACCACACACACACACACACACACACACACACACACACACACACACACACACACACACACACACACACACACACACACACACACACACACACACACACACACACACACACACACACACACACACACACACACACACACACACACACACACACACACACACACACACACACACACACACACACACACACACACACACACACACACACACACACACACACACACACACACACACACACACACACACACACACACACACACACACACACACACACACACACACACACACACACACACACACACACACACACACACACACACACACACACACACACACACACACACACACACACACACACACACACACACACACACACACACACACACACACACACACACACACACACACACACACACACACACACACACACACACACACACACACACACACACACACACACACACACACACACACACACACACACACACACACACACACACACACACACACACACACACACACACACACACACACACACACACACACACACACACACACACACACACACACACACACACACACACACACACACACACACACACACACACACACACACACACACACACACACACACACACACACACACACACACACACACACACACACACACACACACACACACACACACACACACACACACACACACACACACACACACACACACACACACACACACACACACACACACACACACACACACACACACACACACACACACACACACACACACACACACACACACACACACACACACACACACACACACACACACACACACACACACACACACACACACACACACACACACACACACACACACACACACACACACACACACACACACACACACACACACACACACACACACACACACACACACACACACACACACACACACACACACACACACACACACACACACACACACACACACACACACACACACACACACACACACACACACACACACACACACACACACACACACACACACACACACACACACACACACACACACACACACACACACACACACACACACACACACACACACACACACACACACACACACACACACACACACACACACACACACACACACACACACACACACACACACACACACACACACACACACACACACACACACACACACACACACACACACACACACACACACACACACACACACACACACACACACACACACACACACACACACACACACACACACACACACACACACACACACACACACACACACACACACACACACACACACACACACACACACACACACACACACACACACACACACACACACACACACACACACACACACACACACACACACACACACACACACACACACACACACACACACACACACACACACACACACACACACACACACACACACACACACACACACACACACACACACACACACACACACACACACACACACACACACACACACACACACACACACACACACACACACACACACACACACACACACACACACACACACACACACACACACACACACACACACACACACACACACACACACACACACACACACACACACACACACACACACACACACACACACACACACACACACACACACACACACACACACACACACACACACACACACACACACACACACACACACACACACACACACACACACACACACACACACACACACACACACACACACACACACACACACACACACACACACACACACACACACACACACACACACACACACACACACACACACACACACACACACACACACACACACACACACACACACACACACACACACACACACACACACACACACACACACAACACACACACACACACACACACACACACACACACACACACACACACACACACACACACACACACACACACACACACACACACACACACACACACACACACACACACACACACACACACACACACACACACACACACACACACACACACACACACACACACACACACACACACACACACACACACACACACACACACACACACACACACACACACACACACACACACACACACACCACACACACACACACACACACACACACACACACACACACACACACACACACAACACACACACACACACACACACACACACACACACACACACACACACACACACACACACACACACACACACACACACACACACACACACACACACACACACACACACACACACACACACACACACACACACACACACACACACACACACACACACACACACACACACACACACACACACACACACACACACACACACACACACACACACACACACACACACACACACACACACACACACACACACACACACACACACACACACACACACACACACACACACACACACACACACACACACACACACACACACACACACACACACACACACACACACACACACACACACACACACACACACACACACACACACACACACACACACACACACACACACACACACACACACACACACACACACACACACACACACACACACACACACACACACACACACACACACACACACACACACACACACACACACACACACACACACACACACACACACACACACACACACACACACACACACACACACACACACACACACACACACACACACACACACACACACACACACACACACACACACACACACACACACACACACACACACACACACACACACACACACACACACACACACACACACACACACACACACACACACACACACACACACACACACACACACACACACACACACACACACACACACACACACACACACACACACACACACACACACACACACACACACAGACACACACACACACACACACACACACACACACACACACACACACACACACACACACACACACACACACACACACACACACACACACACACACACACACACACACACACACACACACACACACACACACACACACACACACACACACACACACACACACACACACACACACACACACACACACACACACACACACACACACACACACACACACACACACACACACACACACACACACACACACACACACACACACACACACACACACACACACACACACACACACACACACACACACACACACACACACACACACACACACACACACACACACACACACACACACACACACACACACACACACACACACACACACACACACACACACACACACACACACACACACACACACACACACACACACACACACACACACACACACACACACACACACACACACACACACACACACACACACACACACACACACACACACACACACACACACACACACACACACACACACACACACACACACACACACACACACACACACACACACACACACACACACACACACACACACACACACACACACACACACACACACACACACACACACACACACACACACACACACACACACACACACACACACACACACACACACACACACACACACACACACACACACACCACACACACACACACACACACACACACACACACACACACACACACACACACACACACACACACACACACACACACACACACACACACACACACACACACACACACACACACACACACACACACACACACACACACACACACACACACACACACACACACACACACACACACACACACACACACACACACACACACACACACACACACACACACACACACACACACACACACACACACACACACACACACACACACACACACACACACACACACACACACACACACACACACACACACACACACACACACACACACACACACACACACACACACACACACACACACACACACACACACACACACACACACACACACACACACACACACACACACACACACACACACACACACACACACACACACACACACACACACACACACACACACACACACACACACACACACACACACACACACACACACACACACACACACACACACACACACACACACACACACACACACACACACACACACACACACACACACACACACACACACACACACACACACACACACACACACACACACACACACACACACACACACACACACACACACACACACACACACACACACACACACACACACACACACACACACACACACACACACACACACACACACACACACACACACACACACACACACACACACACACACACACACACACACACACACACACACACACACACACACACACACACACACACACACACACACACACACACACACACACACACACACACACACACACACACACACACACACACACACACACACACACACACACACACACACACACACACACACACACACACACACACACACACACACACACACACACACACACACACACACACACACACACACACACACACACACACACACACACACACACACACACACACACACACACACACACACACACACACACACACACACACACACACACACACACACACACACACACACACACACACACACACACACACACACACACACACACACACACACACACACACACACACACACACACACACACACACACACACACACACACACACACACACACACACACACACACACACACACACACACACACACACACACACACACACACACACACACACACACACACACACACACACACACACACACACACACACACACACACACACACACACCACACACACACACACACACACACACACACACACACACACACACACACACACACACACACACACACACACACACACACACACACACACACACACACACACACACACACACACACACACACACACACACACACACACACACACACACACACACACACACACACACACACACACACACACACACACACACACACACACACACACACACACACACACACACACACACACACACACACACACACACACACACACACACACACACACACACACACACACACACACACACACACACACACACACACACACACACACACACACACACACACACACACACACACACACACACACACACACACACACACACACACACACACACACACACACACACACACACACACACACACACACACACACACACACACACACACACACACACACACACACACACACACACACACACACACACACACACACACACACACACACACACACACACACACACACACACACACACACACACACACACACACACACACACACACACACACACACACACACACACACACACACACACACACACACACACACACACACACACACACACACACACACACACACACACACACACACACACACACACACACACACACACACACACACACACACACACACACACACACACACACACACACACACACACACACACACACACACACACACACACACACACACACACACACACACACACACACACACACACACACACACACACACACACACACACACACACACACACACACACACACACACACACACACACACACACACACACACACACACACACACACACACACACACACACACACACACACACACACACACACACACACACACACACACACACACACACACACACACACACACACACACACACACACACACACACACACACACACACACACACACACACACACACACACACACACACACACACACACACACACACACACACACACACACACACACACACACACACACACACACACACACACACACACACACACACACACACACACACACACACACACACACACACACACACACACACACACACACACACACACACACACACACACACACACACACACACACACACACACACACACACACACACACACACACACACACACACACACACACACACACACACACACACACACACACACACACACACACACACACACACACACACACACACACACACACACACACACACACACACACACACACACACACACACACACACACACACACACACACACACACACACACACACACACACACACACACACACACACACACACACACACACACACACACACACACACACACACACACACACACACACACACACACACACACACACACACACACACACACACACACACACACACACACACACACACACACACACACACACACACACACACACACACACACACACACACACACACACACACACACACACACACACACACACACACACACACACACACACACACACACACACACACACACACACACACACACACACACACACACACACACACACACACACACACACACACACACACACACACACACACACACACACACACACACACACACACACACACACACACACACACACACACACACACACACACACACACACACACACACACACACACACACACACACACACACACACACACACACACACACACACACACACACACACACACACACACACACACACACACACACACACACACACACACACACACACACACACACACACACACACACACACACACACACACACACACACACACACACACACACACACACACACACACACACACACACACACACACACACACACACACACACACACACACACACACACACACACACACACACACACACACACACACACACACACACACACACACACACACACACACACACACACACACACACACACACACACACACACACACACACACACACACACACACACACACACACACACACACACACACACACACACACACACACACACACACACACACACACACACACACACACACACACACACACACACACACACACACACACACACACACACACACACACACACACACACACACACACACACACACACACACACACACACACACACACACACACACACACACACACACACACACACACACACACACACACACACACACACACACACACACACACACACACACACACACACACACACACACACACACACACACACACACACACACACACACACACACACACACACACACACACACACACACACACACACACACACACACACACACACACACACACACACACACACACACACACACACACACACACACACACACACACACACACACACACACACACACACACACACACACACACACACACACACACACACACACACACACACACACACACACACACACACACACACACACACACACACACACACACACACACACACACACACACACACACACACACACACACACACACACACACACACACACACACACACACACACACACACACACACACACACACACACACACACACACACACACACACACACACACACACACACACACACACACACACACACACACACACACACACACACACACACACACACACACACACACACACACACACACACACACACACACACACACACACACACACACACACACACACACACACACACACACACACACACACACACACACACACACACACACACACACACACACACACACACACACACACACACACACACACACACACACACACACACACACACACACACACACACACACACACACACACACACACACACACACACACACACACACACACACACACACACACACACACACACACACACACACACACACACACACACACACACACACACACACACACACACACACACACACACACACACACACACACACACACACACACACACACACACACACACACACACACACACACACACACACACACACACACACACACACACACACACACACACACACACACACACACACACACACACACACACACACACACACACACACACACACACACACACACACACACACACACACACACACACACACACACACACACACACACACACACACACACACACACACACACACACACACACACACACACACACACACACACACACACACACACACACACACACACACACACACACACACACACACACACACACACACACACACACACACACACACACACACACACACACACACACACACACACACACACACACACACACACACACACACACACACACACACACACACACACACACACACACACACACACACACACACACACACACACACACACACACACACACACACACACACACACACACACACACACACACACACACACACACACACACACACACACACACACACACACACACACACACACACACACACACACACACACACACACACACACACACACACACACACACACACACACACACACACACACACACACACACACACACACACACACACACACACACACACACACACACACACACACACACACACACACACACACACACACACACACACACACACACACCACACACACACACACACACACACACACACACACACACACACACACACACACACACACACACACACACACACACACACACACACACACACACACACACACACACACACACACACACACACACACACACACACACACACACACACACACACACACACACACACACACACACACACACACACACACACACACACACACACACACACACACACACACACACACACACACACACACACACACACACACACACACACACACACACACACACACACACACACACACACACACACACACACACACACACACACACACACACACACACACACACACACACACACACACACACACACACACACACACACACACACACACACACACACACACACACACACACACACACACACACACACACACACACACACACACACACACACACACACACACACACACACACACACACACACACACACACACACACACACACACACACACACACACACACACACACACACACACACACACACACACACACACACACACACACACACACACACACACACACACACACACACACACACACACACACACACACACACACACACACACACACACACACACACACACACACACACACACACACACACACACACACACACACACACACACACACACACACACACACACACACACACACACACACACACACACACACACACACACACACACACACACACACACACACACACACACACACACACACACACACACACACACACACACACACACACACACACACACACACACACACACACACACACACACACACACACACACACACACACACACACACACACACACACACACACACACACACACACACACACACACACACACACACACACACACACACACACACACACACACACACACACACACACACACACACACACACACACACACACACACACACACACACACACACACACACACACACACACACACACACACACACACACACACACACACACACACACACACACACACACACACACACACACACACACACACACACACACACACACACACACACACACACACACACACACACACACACACACACACACACACACACACACACACACACACACACACACACACACACACACACACACACACACACACACACACACACACACACACACACACACACACACACACACACACACACACACACACACACACACACACACACACACACACACACACACACACACACACACACACACACACACACACACACACACACACACACACACACACACACACACACACACACACACACACACACACACACACACACACACACACACACACACACACACACACACACACACACACACACACACACACACACACACACACACACACACACACACACACACACACACACACACACACACACACACACACACACACACACACACACACACACACACACACACACACACACACACACACACACACACACACACACACACACACACACACACACACACACACACACACACACACACACACACACACACACACACACACACACACACACACACACACACACACACACACACACACACACACACACACACACACACACACACACACACACACACACACACACACACACACACACACACACACACACACACACACACACACACACACACACACACACACACACACACACACACACACACACACACACACACACACACACACACACACACACACACACACACACACACACACACACACACACACACACACACACACACACACACACACACACACACACACACACACACACACACACACACACACACACACACACACACACACACACACACACACACACACACACACACACACACACACACACACACACACACACACACACACACACACACACACACACACACACACACACACACACACACACACACACACACACACACACACACACACACACACACACACACACACACACACACACACACACACACACACACACACACACACACACACACACACACACACACACACACACACACACACACACACACACACACACACACACACACACACACACACACACACACACACACACACACACACACACACACACACACACACACACACACACACACACACACACACACACACACACACACACACACACACACACACACACACACACACACACACACACACACACACACACACACACACACACACACACACACACACACACACACACACACACACACACACACACACACACACACACACACACACACACACACACACACACACACACACACACACACACACACACACACACACACACACACACACACACACACACACACACACACACACACACACACACACACACACACACACACACACACACACACACACACACACACACACACACACACACACACACACACACACACACACACACACACACACACACACACACACACACACACACACACACACACACACACACACACACACACACACACACACACACACACACACACACACACACACACACACACACACACACACACACACACACACACACACACACACACACACACACACACACACACACACACACACACACACACACACACACACACACACACACACACACACACACACACACACACACACACACACACACACACACACACACACACACACACACACACACACACACACACACACACACACACACACACACACACACACACACACACACACACACACACACACACACACACACACACACACACACACACACACACACACACACACACACACACACACACACACACACACACACACACACACACACACACACACACACACACACACACACACACACACACACACACACACACACACACACACACACACACACACACACACACACACACACACACACACACACACACACACACACACACACACACACACACACACACACACACACACACACACACACACACACACACACACACACACACACACACACACACACACACACACACACACACACACACACACACACACACACACACACACACACACACACACACACACACACACACACACACACACACACACACACACACACACACACACACACACACACACACACACACACACACACACACACACACACACACACACACACACACACACACACACACACACACACACACACACACACACACACACACACACACACACACACACACACACACACACACACACACACACACACACACACACACACACACACACACACACACACACACACACACACACACACACACACACACACACACACACACACACACACACACACACACACACACACACACACACACACACACACACACACACACACACACACACACACACACACACACACACACACACACACACACACACACACACACACACACACACACACACACACACACACACACACACACACACACACACACACACACACACACACACACACACACACACACACACACACACACACACACACACACACACACACACACACACACACACACACACACACACACACACACACACACACACACACACACACACACACACACACACACACACACACACACACACACACACACACACACACACACACACACACACACACACACACACACACACACACACACACACACACACACACACACACACACACACACACACACACACACACACACACACACACACACACACACACACACACACACACACACACACACACACACACACACACACACACACACACACACACACACACACACACACACACACACACACACACACACACACACACACACACACACACACACACACACACACACACACACACACACACACACACACACACACACACACACACACACACACACACACACACACACACACACACACACACACACACACACACACACACACACACACACACACACACACACACACACACACACACACACACACACACACACACACACACACACACACACACACACACACACACATACACACACACACACACACACACACACACACACACACACACACACACACACACACACACACACACACACACACACACACACACACACACACACACACACACACACACACACACACACACACACACACACACACACACACACACACACACACACACACACACACACACACACACACACACACACACACACACACACACACACACACACACACACACACACACACACACACACACACACACACACACACACACACACACACACACACACACACACACACACACACACACACACACACACACACACACACACACACACACACACACACACACACACACACACACACACACACACACACACACACACACACACACACACACACACACACACACACACACACACACACACACACACACACACACACACACACACACACACACACACACACACACACACACACACACACACACACACACACACACACACACACACACACACACACACACACACACACACACACACACACACACACACACACACACACACACACACACACACACACACACACACACACACACACACACACACACACACACACACACACACACACACACACACACACACACACACACACACACACACACACACACACACACACACACACACACACACACACACACACACACACACACACACACACACACACACACACACACACACACACACACACACACACACACACACACACACACACACACACACACACACACACACACACACACACACACACACACACACACACACACACACACACACACACACACACACACACACACACACACACACACACACACACACACACACACACACACACACACACACACACACACACACACACACACACACACACACACACACACACACACACACACACACACACACACACACACACACACACACACACACACACACACACACACACACACACACACACACACACACACACACACACACACACACACACACACACACACACACACACACACACACACACACACACACACACACACACACACACACACACACACACACACACACACACACACACACACACACACACACACACACACACACACACACACACACACACACACACACACACACACACACACACACACACACACACACACACACACACACACACACACACACACACACACACACACACACACACACACACACACACACACACACACACACACACACACACACACACACACACACACACACACACACACACACACACACACACACACACACACACACACACACACACACACACACACACACACACACACACACACACACACACACACACACACACACACACACACACACACACACACACACACACACACACACACACACACACACACACACACACACACACACACACACACACACACACACACACACACACACACACACACACACACACACACACACACACACACACACACACACACACACACACACACACACACACACACACACACACACACACACACACACACACACACACACACACACACACACACACACACACACACACACACACACACACACACACACCACACACACACACACACACACACACACACACACACACACACACACACACACACACACACACACACACACACACACACACACACACACACACACACACACACACACACACACACACACACACACACACACACACACACACACACACACACACACACACACACACACACACACACAACACACACACACACACACACACACACACACACACACACACACACACACACACACACACACACACACACACACACACACACACACACACACACACACACACACACACACACACACACACACACACACACACACACACACACACACACACACACACACACACACACACACACACACACACACACACACACACACACACACACACACACACACACACACACACACACACACACACACACACACACACACACACACACACACACACCACACACACACACACACCACACACACACACACACACACACACACACACACACACACACAGACACACACACACACACACACACACACACACACACACACACACACACACACACACACACACACACACACACACACACACACACACACACACACACACACACACACACACACACACACACACACACACACACACACACACACACACACACACACACACACACCAACACCAAACACACACACACATACACACACACACGTACACAACACACACACACACACACATACAC
>NW_026576833.1:0-65880 GCF_028641065.1 Leucoraja erinaceus
CATTACCGGAGATGACGTAATTCCCGGAAATGACAACATTCCCAGATGTAACGACATGCCCGGATATGACGACATATACGGTATGACGACATTCGCAGAAATGCCGACATACCCGGATATGACGACATTCCCAGATATGTCGACATTCCCAGATATGGCGAAGTTCGCGGATATGACATTTCCGGATGTGACGACATACCCAGATATTACGTCATACCTGGATATCATCCTGGATATGATGACATACCCGGATATGACAACATTCCCGGATATGATGGCATTCCCAGATATGATGACATTCCCGGATATGACAACATTCCCAGATATGTCGACATTCCCGGATATGGCGAAGTTCGCAGATATGACGAAATTTCCGGATATGACGACATTCCTCGATATGGCGACATACCCGGATATTACGACATCCCGGATATGACAACATTCCCGGATATGACGACATTCCTGGATATGACAACATACCCGGATATGACGACATTCCCTGGATATGACGACATTCCTGGATATGACGACATACCCAGATATGATGAAATTCCCGGATATGATGACATTCCTGTATATGACGACATACCCGCATATGACGAAATTCCTGGATGTGACGACATTCCAGGATTTGACGACATTCCCGGATATGAAGCCATTCCCGAAGATGGCGACATTCCCGGATATGTGGACATACCCGGATATGGCGACATACCCAGATATGGATATATGGCGACATTCCCGGATATGACGACATTCCCAGATATGATGACATTCCTGGATATGACGACATACCCAGATATGAAGACATTCCCGGATATGATGACATACCCGGATATGACGACATTCCTGGATATGTGCACATACCCGGATATGATGACGTACCCAGATATGGAGACATTCCCGGATATGGCGACATTGCCGGATATGGCAAAATTCCCGAACATGACGACTTTCCCGGATATGATGCCATTCCCGGATTTGATGCCATTCCAGGATATGAGGACATTCCTGGATATGACGACATACCTGGATATGAAGACATTCCCGGATATGATGACATACCCGGTAATGCCGACATTCCCGGATATGACAACATTCCCGGTTATGACCACATTCCCGGATATGACGACATTCCTGGATATCACAACATACCCCGTTATGATGACATTCCTGGATATGACAACATTCCTGGATATGACGACATACCTGGATATGACAACATTCTTGGATATGACGACATTCCCATATATGGCGACATACCCGGATCTGACGACTTTCCTGGATATGACAACATTCCCGGATATGACAACATACCCGGTTATGATGACATTCCCGGATATGAGGACTTTCCCAGTCGGGAAAGAATGTTGTCATATCCCGGTATGTCGTCATATCCAGGAATTTCGTCATATCCGGGAATGTCGTCATATCCGGGTATGTTGTCATATCCGGGAATGTCGGCATATCCAGGAATGTCATCACATCCGGGAAAGAACATCATATCCAGGTATGTCGGCATTTATGGGAATGTCGTCATATCCGGGTATGTCGTCATATCCGGGCATGTCGTCATACCTGGGAATGTTGTCATATCCGGGAATGTCATCATATCCGGGAATGTCTTCATATCCGGGTATGTCGTCATATCCAGGAATGTCGTCATATCCGGGAATTTTGTGACATCCGGGAATGTCATCATATCCGGGTATGTTGTCGTATCGGGTTATGTCGTCATATCCAGGTATGTCGATATATCCGGGAAGATCGTCATATCCAGGAATGTCGCCATATCCGGGTATGTTGTCATATCCGGGAGTGTTGTCATATCCGGGAATGTCATCATATCCGGGTATGTCGGCATATATGGGAATGTCGTCATATCCGGTTATGTCGTCAGATCCGGGTATGTCGTCATATCCAGGAATGTCATATCCGGGAATTCCGTCGTATCTGTGTATGACATCATATCCGGGTAAGTTGTCATATCCGGGGCATGTCGTCATATCCGGGAATTTCGTCATATCCGGTAATGTTGTCATATCGAGATGTTGTCATATCTGGGGAAGTCGTCATATCTGGGAAAGTCGTCATATCTGGGAAAGTCGACTTTCCCAGATATGACGACATCTCGGATATGACATTACAGGATATGACGAAATTCCCGGATATGACGACATACCCGAATATGACGACATACCCGGATATGACAACATTCTCGGATATGGCGACATTCCCATATATGGCCACATACCCGGATATGACGACATTCCTGGATATGACAACATTCCCGGTTATGACAACATAGCCGGATCTGACAACATTCCCGGATGTGATGACTTTCCCAGATATGATGACATCTCGGATATGACAACATACCCGGAAATGACGTCATACCCGGATATGACGAAATTCCCGGATATGATGACATTCCTGGATATGACGACATATCCGGATATGACGAAATTCCTGGATATGACGACATTCCAGGATTTGACGACATTCCCGGATATGAAGCCATTCTCGAAGATGGCGACATTCCCGGATATATGGACATACCCGGATATGGTGGCATACCCAGATATTGACCTGGGTACCCGACTTACCCGAAAATTGTACAAGGCATTGGTGAGACCAAATCTGGAATATGGTGTACAATTTTGGTCGCCCAATTATAGGAAGGATGTCAACAAAATAGAGAGAGTACAGAAAAGATTTACTAGAATGTTGCCTGGGTTACAACTAAGTTACAGAGATAGGTTGAATAAGTTAGGTCTTTATTCTCTGGAGCGCAGAAGGTTAAGGGGGGATTTGATAGAGGTCTTTAAAATGATGAGAGGGATAGACCGAGTTGATGTGGACAAGCTTTCCCTTTGAGAATAGGGAAGATTCAAACATGAGGACATGACTTCAGAATTAAGGGACAAAAGTTTAGGGGTAATATGAGGGGGAACTTCTTTACTCAGAGAGTGGTAGCGGTGTGGAATGAGCTTCCAGTGGAAGTGGTGGAGGCAGGTTCATTGGTATCATTTAAAAATAAATTGGATAGGCATATGGATGAGAAGAGAATGGAGGGTTATGGTATGAGTGCAGGAAGGTGGGACTAAGGGGAAAAAAATGTTCGGCACGGACTTGTAGGGCCGAGATGGCCTGTTTCCGTGCTGTAATTGTTATATGGTTATATGGTTATATGGTGACAATCCCGGATATGGCGACATTCCCGGATATGACAACATTCCCAGGTATGACATTCCTGTATATGACGACATACCCAGATATGAAGACATTCCCGGATATGACAACATACCCAGATATGGCAACATTCCCGGAAATGACGACATCCCAGATATGGCGAAATTCCAGGATATGACAACATTCCTGGATATGACGACATTCCTGGAGATGGCGACATTCCCGGATATGTGGACATACCCGGATATGGCGACATTCCTGGATATAGTGACATTCCCGGATATGATATGACATGAAGACATTCCCCGGATATGACGACATTCCCAGGTATGACGACATGCCCGGTTATGACGACATACCCGGATATGACGACATTCCCATAAATGCCGACATACCTGGATATGATGTTCTTTCCCGGATGTGATGACATTCCTGGATATGCCGACATTCCCGGATATGACAACATACCCGGATATGACGACATTTCCGGATATGACGACATACCTGGATATGACAACATTCGCGGATATGACAACATACCCGGATATGACGACATTCCCGGATGTGATGACATTCCTGGATATGATGACATACCCGGTTATGACAACATTCTCGGATATGACAACATACCCATATATGGCGACATACCCGGACATGACAAAAAAGCCGGATATGACGACATTCCCGGATATGACAATTTTCACAGAAATGATGACATCTCGGATATGACGACATACCCGCATATGATGATCTTCCCAGATATGACGACATACCCGAATATGACAACATACCCGGACATTGCGTTCATAACCGGATATGACGAAATTCCCGGAAATGATGACAAATCCGGATATGGTGACATTCCCGGTTATGATGACATTCCCAGATATGACGACATACCCGGATATTACGTCATCCTGAATATGACGACATTCCCGGATTTGACGACTTTCCCAGATATGATGACATTCCCAGAGATGGCGACATTCCCGGATATGAGGACATACCCGGATATGGCAACATTCCCGGATATGGTGACAATCCCAGATATGGCGGCATTCCCAGATATGGCGAAATTCCCGAACATGATGACACTCCCGGATATGCCAACATACCCGGATATAACGACTTTCCCAGACATACCACTATGCCACTGTGCCGTCCTTGATTCCATATTTACTGACCGGAGCAGACATCTATACCATGTGCAGTAACCGTCAAATGACAAAGATTACCCCGAGAATGTTTTGGATCTAAATAAGTATGAGTTGGCCCATGGATTTTTCTCACGAGGGAGGAGAGCTGGCCACACAGAAGCGGGCAGCTAACAAATGGTGTGCAAACCTGGATATGACGTCCTTGATTCCATATTTATTCCTGGATATGACAACATACCCGGATATGACGACATTCCCGGATATGACGACATTCCTGGATATGACGACATACCCAGATATGATGAAATTCCCGGATATGATGACATCCCTGTATATGACGACATACCCAAATATGACATTGACGACTTTTTAACATATTATCCCTTCTGAAGATAGTCGCAAATGAGGAAATAAGCTCAGCGGGACAGGCAGCATCTCTAGAGAGAAGGAATGGGTGACGTTTCGGGTCAAGACCCTTCTTCGATCTAAACCAGCAGCAGCAGTTCCTTGCTACACATATCATCTCTTTCACAGTTTACAGCGTTTCATTAACTAGTAATGTCATCCCTCAGTCTCCCTTCTCCATAATGAGCAGCTCAGAACAAAAACAGAGTGAAAGCAAGTCATCCTCCAACATAGAACAGCACAGGAACAGGACCTTCGGCCTAATGTCTGTGTCGAACATGATGCCAAGTTAAACTACTGTCCACCTGCATGTGATCTATTTCCCACTATTCCCTGCATATCCATGTGCCTATCTAAAATCTAAAACATTCTTAAACATCAACTATCGTATCTGCTTCCACCATTACCCCGGGAAGCACGTTCCAGACACCCACCACTCTTAAAAAACAACGTTGCGGCCATATCTCCTTTAAACGTCGCCACTCTCACCTGAAAGCTATGCCCTCTAGCCTTTGACATTTCCCCCTCGATGGAATCCTTGCTTCATGTGGAGCCACACTCCTCCATTGGATTTTCCAGCCTTTCTTTCCTCTTCCTCCCAAACACTCACTAACTTCAAGCTCTCGTTCCCTGTGCTGCCCATCTTCCCCCCAAATCTTGGCTCAAATTTCCTTCCATACCAAACCATATCAACCCGTCCAAACATCATTAACAAACCCATCCAGGAGATTGATCCCAGCCTCGAGGTGCCACCTGCCCTCAGAACCAGTGCCAGTGCCCGAGGAATATACAGCCCTGTCTCCTACACCATCACTCCCCTACTCATCACCCACACTCCCTTCCCACACCTTCACTCACTGTACCAGCTACTGGGAGCACTCTGGAGATTAGCATCTTTGCACGCGGTAGAACAGCGAGATGATCAAATACAAGCACCCTGATAATAGAATGGAAAGACAGAGATGTAACGCTGAGGCTTTATAAGACCACATTTGAAGTATTGTGAGCGGTTTTGGGCTCCACATCTGAAGGATATGCTGGTGTTGGAGAGAGTTCAGAGGAGGTTTATGAGAATGATCCCAGGAATGAGTGGGTTGACGTGTGATGAGCATTTGTAGGCACAACCTCAATTCAGTTGCTTGGACCTGACTCTCTAATTCCAATAAGAACCTTGGGCTCCGGATACTCAGTTTACACTATAAACTGGCCAGCGTTGTTCTGTCAAATACAGCCCAGGGCACACCCCAATCACCTCAACCTTTAATCCTTTACTCTCAACTTGACTGTTTCTCCTCATGCTTTGCCACAACTGCTCGAACCCTTCTCTTCATATTGTCCTGCAGACATCAATTATCGATGAAGAAATGGAGCAGGCCCTTACCCAGTAATGCCAGCATCACCAGCAGCATTGACTACTTCACGTGAGGGACACACCTGGAGGGGAAACACACACAAGTCAGCCGGCTATTAAACCCAACCCCGTCTCAAGCAAGATGAGACTAAGGGTACAGTGCTTTTTTTTTAGTAAAGGTACAGTTTAAAGGACAAGAGGGAGCTGCTGATTGCGAGTCAGATCCCTGCTGATTTCTTCCAGCAGTTTGTATTTTATTGTACTTGTATTGTACCCAGGGTAAGGCGGAAGAATGAGGGCCATGGCAGTTTACTGTTCAGGATGTCGGATGTGGGAGGTCATGGAGTCGGATAGCTCTCCAGACGTCCACATCTGCGCCAGGTGCATCGAGATGGAGCTCCAAAGGGACCGTATTAGGAACCTGGAGCAGCAGTTCGATGACCTCCGTCTGGTCAGGGAGAGTGAGGAAGTCCTAGACAGGAGTTATAGGGTGGTGGGCACTCCAAAACCACGGGGACAGACAAGTGGGTCACGCTTAGGAAGGACAAGGGGCAGAGGCAGGGACGAGTGAGTACCCCAGTGTCTGTACACCATGAAAATAAGTACTCCTGTTTGAGTACGGTTGGGGTGGACAGCCTGCCTGGGAGTAGCGACAGCGGCCGGGCCTCCGGCAGAGACCGGCGCTGTTGGTCAGAAAGGTAGGGAAATGAAGAGGAGGGCAATAGTAATTGGGGACTCTATACTTAGGGGGTCGGATAGGCGATTCTGTGGACGCAGTCAGGAGACCCGGATGGTAGTGCCAGGGTCTCGGATGTGTCTCAACGCGTGCAAGATATCCTGAAATCAGAGGGAGAGGAGCCTGAGGTCGTGGTACATATAGGTACCAATGACATAGGTAAAAAAAGAGAAGAGGTCCTGAAGGGAGAATTTAGGGAGTTGGGAGGAGAGTTAAGGAAAAGGGCCAAAAAAGTAACAACTCTGGATTATTGCCTGTGCCATGCGACAGTGAGAGTAGGAGTGGAGCGAGGTGGAGGCTAAATGTCTGGCTGAAGGACTTCTCATCCATATGCCTATCCAATTTATTTTTAAATGATACCAATGAACCTGCCTCCACCACTTCCACTGGAAGCTCATTCCACACCGCTACCACTTTCTGAGTAAAGAAGTTCCCCCTTATATTACCCCTAAACTTCTGTCCCTTAATTCTGAAGTCATGTCCTCTTGTTTGAGAGGCTATGGCTACTATGAGATTCAAAGAAAAAGAAGTACTGACACTTTAAAAAATATATAAAAGTGGATAAGTCTCCAGGTCCTGACAGGATATTCCCTAGGTCATTGAGGGAAGTTAGTGTAGAAATAGCAGGGGCTATGACAGAAATATTTCAAATGTCATTAGAAACGGGAATAGTGCCCGAGGATTGGCGTACTGCGCATGTTGTTCCATTGTTTAAAAAGGGTTCTAAGGGTAAACCTAGCAATTATAGACCTGTTAGTTTGACTTCAGTGGCGGGCAAATTAATGGAAAAGATACTTAGAGATAATATTTATCAGCATCTGGATAAACAGGGTCTGATTAGGGACAGTCAACATGGATTTGTGCCTGGAAGGTCATGTTTGACTAATCTTCTTGAATTTTTTGAAGAGGGTGGTAAAGAAAGCTTTTGGTATGCTAGCCTTTATAAATCAGAGCATTGAGTATAGAAGTTGGGATGTCATGTTAAAATTGTACAAGGCATTAGTGAGACCAATTCTGGAGTATGGTGTACAATTTTGGTCGCCCAATTATAGGAAGGATGTCAACAAAATAGAGAGAGTACAGAGGAGATTTACTAGAATGTTGCCTGGGTTTCAGCAACTAAGTTACATAGAAAGGTTGAATAAGTTAGGTCTTTATTCTTTGGAGCACAGAAGGTTAAGGGGGGACTTGATAGAGGTCTTTAAAATGATGAGAGGGATAGACAGAGTTGACGTGGATAAGCTTTTCCCATTGAGAGTAGGGAAGATTCAAACAAGAGGACATGACTTCAGAATTAAGGGACAGAAGTTTAGGGGTAATATGAGGGGGAACATCTTTAATCAGAGAGTGGTAGCTGTGTGGAATGAGCTTCCAGTGGAAGTGGTGGAGGCAGGTTCGATTTTATCATTTAAAAATAAATTGGATAGGTATATCCAATATATATTTTTATATATAATAAAGGGCAGCTTTAAGGTCACGAGGGAGCAGCTGTTGTGAGTCAGATACCTGCTGATTTCTCCCAGCAGTTTCTATTGTATTATACTGGTATCAGATCCAGGGTAAGGCGGGAGAATGACAGGCAGAGCAGTATACTGTTCTGGATGTCAGATGTGGGAGGTCATGGTGTCAGATGGCCCTCCAGACGTCCACATCTGCACCAGGTGCAGTGAGATGGGGCTCCTAAGAGACTGTATTAGGATCCTGGAGCGGCAGCTCGATGACCTCTGTCTGATCAGGGATAGTGAGGAGGTCATAGAAGGGAGTTATAGAGAGGTGGTCACTCCAAAACCACGGGAGAGAGACATGTGGGTCACGCTAAGGAAGGGCAAGGGGCAGAGGCAGGAACGAGTGAGTACTCCAATGTCGGTACACCTCGCAAATAAGTACTCCTGTTTGAGTACGGATGGGGGTGACAGCCTACCCGGGGTAGTGACAGCGGACGGGCCTCCAGCACAGAGACCGGCCCTGTTGCTCCAAAAGGTAGGGAAAAAAAGAGGGCAATAGTAATTGGGAACTCTATTGTTAGGGGGTCGGATAGGCGATTCTGTGGACGCAGTCGGGAGACCAGGATGGTGGTCTGCCTCCCTGGGCCAAGGTCTCGGACGTGTCTCAACGCATCCAAGATATCCTTAAATCAGAGGGAGAGGAGCCTGAGGTCGTGGTACATATAGGTACCAATGACAAAGGTAAAAAAAAAGGGAAGAGGTCCTGAAGGGAGGATTTAGGGAGTTGGGAGGAGAGTTAAGAAAAAGGACCAAAAAGGTAACAATTTCAGGATTACTGCCTGTGCCATGCGACAGTGAGAGTAGGAATGGAGCGAGGTGGAGGATAAATGTGTGGCTGAAAGACTGGTGCAGAGGGCAGGGATTCATGTTCCTGGATCACTGGGACTTCTTTTGGGGAAGGTGGGACCTGTACAGAAAGGACGGATTGCACTTGAACCCGAGGGGGACCAATATCCTAGCGGGGAAATTTGCAAAGGCAGCTGGGGAGACTTTAAACTAGAATGGTTGGGGCGAGGGACTCAAATAGCGAAAGCTAGTAGACAGAATGGGAGGCAGGAAGCAGAAATGGGAAGCACTCGGACACAAGAGGGGAAAGAAAAAAAAGGAAATAAACAGAGAATAACAGACGGGGGTTTTCTTAAATGTGCATATTTTAATGCTAGGAGCATTGTAAGAAAGGTGGATGAGCTTAGAGTCTGGATAGACACCTGGAAGTATGATGTTGTGGCGATCAGTGAAACGTGGTTGCAGGAGGGCTGTGATTGGAAACTAAATATTCCAGGATTTCGCTGCTTCAGGTGTGATAGAATTGGAGGGGCAAGAGGTGGAGGTGTTGAATTGCTAGTCAGGGAAGATATTACAGCAGTGCTTTGGCAGGATAGATTGGAGGGCTCATCTAGGGAGGCTATTTTGGTGGAATTGAGAAGTGGGAAAGGTGTAGCAACTCTTATAGGGGTGTATTATAGACCGCCAAACGGGGAACGAGAATTGGAAGAGCAAATATGTAAGGAGATAGCAGATATTATTAGTAAGCGCAAGGTAGTGATTGTGGGAGATTTCAACTTTCCACACATAGACTGGGAAACACATTCTGTAAATGGACTGGATGGGTTGGAGTTTGTAAAATGTGTGCAGGATAGTTTTTTGCAGCAATACATAGAGGTACCTACTATAGGAGGGGCAGTGCTGGACCTCCTGTTAGGAAATGAGACGGGACAGGTGGCGGAGGTATGCGTTGGGGAGCACTTCGGGTCCAGTGATCACAATACCATTAGTTTCAATATAATTATGGAGAGGGTCAGAACTGGACCTAGGTTTGAGATTTTTGATTGGAGAAAGTCTAACTTTGATGCGATGCGAGATGATCTAAAAGGAGTGAACTGGGACATTTTGTTTTATGGGAAAGATGTAGAAGAGAAATGGAGGACATTTAAAGGGGAAATTTTAAGAGTACAGAATCTTTATGTTCCTGTTCGGTTGAAAGGAAACAGTAAAAATTGGAAAGAGCCCTGGTTTTCATGGGAAATTGGACATCTTGTTCGGAAAAAGAGGGAGATCTACAATAATTATAGGCAGCATGAAGTAAATGATGTGCTTGAGGAGTATAAGGAATGTAAAAAGAATCTTAAGAAAGAAATTAGAAAAGCTAAAAGAAGATATGAGGTTCCTTTGGCAAGTAAGGTGAAAGTAAATCCAAAGGGTTTCTACAGCTATATTAATAGCAAAATGATAACGAGGGATAAAATTGGTCCATTAGAGAGACAGAGTGGACAACTATCTGCAGAGCCAAAAGAGATGGGAGAGATATTGAACATTTTTTTTTCTTCGGTATTCACCAAGGAGAAGGATATTGAATTATGTGAGGTAAGGGAAAATAGTAGAGTAGCTATGGATACTATGAGGTTCAAAGTAAAAGAAGTACTGACACTTTTGAAAAATATAAACGTGGATAAGTCTCCAGGTCCTGACAGGATATTACCTAGGACATTGAGGGAATTTAGTGTAGAAATAGCCGGGGCTATGACAGAAATATTTCAAATTAGAAACGGGAATAGTCCCTGAAGATTGGCGTACTGCGCATGTTGTTCCATTGTTTAAAAAGGGTTCTAAGAGTAAACCTAGCAATTATTGACCTGTTAGTTTGACTTCAGTGGTGGGCAAATTAATGGAAAAGATACTAGAGATAATATATATAAGCATCTAGATAAACAGGGTCTGATTAGGAACAGTCAACATGGATTTGTGCCTGGAAGGTCATGTTTGACTAATCTTCTTGAATTTTTTGAAGAGGTTACTAGGGAAATTGACGAGGGTAAAGCAGTGGATGTTGTCTATATGGCCTTTAGTAAGGCCTTTGACAAGGTTCCTCATGGAAGGTTGGTTAAGAAGGTTCAACTGTTGGGTATAAATGCAGGAATAGCAAGATGGATTCAACAGTGGTTGAATGGGAGAAGCCAGAGGGTAATGGTGGATGGCTGTTTATCGGGTTTGTGGCAGGTGACTAGTGGGTTGCCTCAGGGATCTGTGTTGGGTCCTTTGTTGTTTGTCATGTACATCAATGATCTGGATGAAGGTGTGGTAAATTGGATTAGTAAGTATGCAGATGATACCAAGATAGGGGGTGATATGGATAATGAAGAGGATTTCCAAAGTCTACAGAGTGATTTAGGCCATTTGGAAAAATGGGCTGAAAGATGGCAGATGGAGTTTAATGCTGATAAATGTGAGGTGCTACACCTTGGCAGGACAAATCAAAATAGGACGTACATGGTAAATGGTAGGGAATTGAAGAATACAGTTGAACAGAGGGATCTGGGTATAACCGTGCATAGTTCCTTGAAGGTGGAATCTCATATAGATAGGGTGGTAAAGAAAGCTTTTGGTATGCTAGCCGTTATAAATCAGAGCATTGAGTATAGAAGCTGGGATGTAATGTTAAAATTGTACAAGGCATTGGTGAGACCAAATCTGGAGTATGTTGTACAATTTTGGTCGCCCAATTATAGGAAGGATGTCAACAAAACAGAGAGAGTACAGAGGAGATTTACTAGAATGTTGCCCGGGTTTCAACAACTAAGTTACAGAGATAGGTTGAATAAGTTAGGTCTTTATTCTCTGGAGCGCAGAAGGTTAAGGGGGGACCTGATAGAGGTCTTTAAAATGATGAGAGGGATAGACAGAGTTGATGTGGACAACCTTTTCCCTTTGAGAATAGGGAAGATTCAAACAAGAGGACATGACTTCAGAATTAAGGGACAGAAGTTTAGGGGTAATATGAGGGGGAACTTCTTTACTCAGAGAGTGGTAGCGGTGTGCAATGAGCTTCCAGTGGAAGTGGTGGAGGCAGGTTCATTGGTATCATTTAAAAATAAATTGGATAGGCATATGGATGAGAAGGGAATGGAGGGTTATGGTATGAGTGCAGGCAGGTGGGACTAAGGGGGAAAAAAATTGTTCGGCACGGCCTTGTAGGGCCGAGATGGCCTGTTTCCGTGCTGTAATTGTTATATGGTTATATGGTTATATGGATGGGAAAGGAATGGAGGGTTATGGTCTGAGTGCAGGTAGATGGGACTAGGGGAAAATAAGTGTTCGGCACGGACTTGTAGGGCCGAGATGGCCTGATTCCGTGTTGTAATTGATATGGTTGTATGGTTAAGATGGACACAAAAAGCTGCCGTAACTCAGTGGGTCGGGCAGCATCTCTGGAGTCTGATGACGTCACCCATTCCTTCTCTCCAGAGACGCCGCCCGAACCGCTGAGTTTCTCTAGCTTCTTGTGTCTATCTTCAGTTTAAAACAGCATCTCCAGTTCCTTCCCACACACACGTTACAAGCAAATCGAATGCTCCCATCAAACAGACAGAATCAGGTCAATGATTATGGTCAAGAGATGGACAGACCCCTCCATGGACCCACGTTGCTGACAGACCTTCACTCCACACACCCAAAGCTCTGAGCCATGGTGACACTGATCCAAAGATTATCCAACCTAAGGTACAGGATCAGAGGGTGTATCTGGGGTAGAGTGTGGGCAAGCTATCTTGTAGTTCATGGCGCAGAGAGTCAAATGGCCTCCTTCTGCACCTATTTTTCTATGTTTTTTCTATGTCTCTAGTGGGTTTATCTGGGGTAGTACAAGTGGGTTGGCCTGTGGTGCGTTTATCTGGGGTACAATAAATGGGTTATCATTTTCTAAGTTTAGTTTAAAGGCACAGCACAGAAACAAGCCCTTCGGCCCACCAGATCCGTACTGACCAACGCTTCCTGCCCACTGACACTACCTTATACAGACTAGAGTCATAGAGTGATACAGTTTGGAAACAGGCCCTTCGACTCAACTTGCCCACACCGACCAACAATGTCCCAGCTACACTAGTCCCACTTGCCTGCGCTTAGTCCATATTCCTCCAAACCTGTCGTATTTATGTGCCTATCTAACTGTTTGTTAAAATGATGGAGTAGTCTCAACCTTAACTACCTCCTCTGGCAACTTGTTCCATACACCCACCACATTTTGTGTGAAAATGTTACCCTTTGGATTCCTATTAAATCTTTTCCCTTTCACCTTGAATATATGTCCTCTAGTCTTCGATTCCCCTACCCTGGGCAAGAAAACTGTGCGTCTACCCGATCTATTCCTCTCATGATTTGTACCGATCTTTGGATGAGGTGTTCCAAACAAAGGCATCTGAGACGTTCTCATTCTTTAGGGAATGGCGGTTCCCCTCTTTGACTGTAGATGAGGCTCTCACCAGGGTCTCCTCTATATCCCGTAGCTCCGCTCTCAATCCCCATCCCCCCTCTTGTAACAAGGGCAGAGTCCACCTTGTCCTCACCTTCCCCACTACCAGCCGTCACATACAACAGATAATTCTTCGACATTTTCGCCACCTCCAACGGGATCCCACAACTGGCCACATCTTCTCATCTCCTCCCCTTTCCGCTTGCCGCAGAGACCGCTCCCTCCATAACTCCCTGGTCAATTTGTCCCTTCCCACCCAAACAACCCCGTCCCCTGGTACTTTCCCTTGAAACCGCAGGAAATGCTACACTTGTCGCTTTACCTCCGCCTTGACTCCATCCAAGGACCTAAGCAGTCTTTCCAGGTGAGGCCGAGGTTCACCTGCACCTCCTCCAACCTCATCTATTGCATCCACTGCTCTAGGTGTCACCTTCTCTACATCGGTGAGACCAAGCTCAGGCTTGGCGATCGCTTCGCCCAACACCTCCGCACAGTTCGCATTAACAAATCTGATCTCCCGGTGGCTCAGCACTTCTACTTCCCCTCCCATTCCAAATGCAACCTTTCTGTCCTGGGCCTCCTCCATGGCCAGAGTGAGTCCCATAGCAAATTGGAGGAGCAGCACCTCATATTTCATTTGGGTAGTTTCCACCCCAGCGGTATGAACATTGACTTCTCCAATTTCAGGTAGTCCTCGCTTTCTCTCTCCTTCCCCTCCCCTTTCCAGCTCTCCCACAGCCCACTGTCTCCGCCTCTTCCTTTCTTTCTTCCCACCCCCCCCCACATCAGTCTGAAGAAGGGTCTCGACCCGATAGGTCACCTATTCCTTCGCTCCATAGATGCTGCCTCACCCGCTGAGTTTCTCCAGCAATTTTGTCTACCTTCCGTCCTACTATCTTTCTCCTCGGTAAATACAGAGGAGAAATATTCATTGAGGACCTTGCCCATCTCCTGTAGTTCCACACAGATGTGACTGCTTTAATTCCTGAGAGGTCCCACTCTCTCTCTGGTTACTCTTTTCCCCCTTACGGATTTATAAATTCTTTTGGGATTGTTGCTACCCACCACAGCTATCTCCTGGCCCCTTTTTGCCCTTCTGATCACCTTTTTCAGTTTACTCCTTAGTTCCTCAAACTCCTCCGGGGATGCACTTGATCCCACCAGCTGCCTATACCTGTCCTATGCATCCTTCTTGTTTTTGACCAACGCCTCAATTTCCCTCGTCAGCCAAGCTTCCTTACGTTTGCTTGCTTTGCCCTTCACTCTATACGGGGACATACATATCCTGAGCTTTCGTCAGCACACTTAAAACATTCCACTTTTCCCCTCAAATAACATGCTCCAGTCAACTTGAGCAAGATTTTCTCTCATGCCCTCAAAGTTGGCCTTAACCCAGTTGTGCATTTTAACACGTGGACCCTCTCCGTCCCCATACATAACTATCTTAAACCTAATCGAACTGTGGTCACTGGACCCAAAAGGCTCCTCCACACACACTACATTAACTTGCCTTTCCCAATTTCCTAATGCTAGATCCAGTGTTGCCCTCTCACATGTGGGGGTCTCCACATACTGCTTAAGAAAACTCTCCTGAACACTTTCGAGGAATTGCACCCCATTTAAATCCTTCACGCTATGATTTTCCCAGTCTATATTGTGAAAGTTAAAATCCACTTCTACAACAACCTATTTGACCTGCAGCTGTCTGCAATCTCCCGGTACATTTGTTCTTCTAATTCCCGTTGATTATTTGGGGGTCTGTAGTACCCCCCCAACAAGGTGATCATCCCTTTCTTGTTCCTCAATTCCACCCATATAGCCTCACTAGACGATCCGTCTGTAATGTCACCTCTGAACACTGCCGTGACATCCTCATCAACCAACAATGCAACCCCCCCTCCTCTTTTCCCCTCACCCCTGTCTTTCCTGAAGCTCCCGTAGCCCAAAACATTGAGCTGCCAGTCCTGCCCCTCCCTTAACCAGGTTTCATTCATGGCTACAACGTCCCAGTCACTCGTATCTATCCACTCGTATCTACCCTAAGCTCATCTGCCTTACCCGTCAGGCCCCTTTATGTGCAGTTTAAACTTACCCTCCTTCCTCGTTCTCTGCCTTGCATCTGCCTATTCTGTCCACGAACCTTCCCCACACCGCCCGTAGTCAGGATGGAATCTGGGTCTCTGCCGCTGTAAGCGTTGTAAGGCATTGTTGGGTACAGTGAGAATGGGCTGTTCTACGGCGAGTTTACCTGTAGCAGTGAGTGTGGGCTGTTCTGTGGTGAGTTTATCAGGGGTTCAGTGTGACTGGGTGTCCTGTGGGAGGGTGTGTTCAGTACAGAGGTGGGGAGGAGATGGAGGAGGCAGCAGGGATGGGTGACTCTGCTTCAGTTGACCAGGTGGAGGAAGGGAGTCTGTGGATCCCCTGATCACGTACCTGAAAGGAGTAAAGACATCGATCAAGGAGATAGCCGTTGTTAACTGGTACCAGGCTGTGCCCAACCACCAGTACACCAGGGGCAAAGCTTTTTCTGAAAGAGACAGCAACACAACATTAGACAACGTTGGTCCCCGATGCTTCCCATCAGTGGAAACGGAGAGAGCTCAGACTCTCCCACACGGAACCCACTGATACTGTGGAACCACGTCAGGCTGAGAGACCTTCTCCCCTGCAGGGACCACCACAGAAAGTCCACCGTAGGTGGCAGGAGAACCCAGGGGACCTATAGGGCACCCGAGAAAAAATAGGTCGCAGGGATGTCAAGGGGACAACAGCACTGATGGGGGTACTCCAGAGGCCACGACGGGACGAATGGCCTCCTTAAGTGTCCAGACTAAATAAACAGAGAGATTGCCTGGGTTGTGAATGGACAGCAGCCCCCTCTGTCCCAGTCAATCTTATCCTTTATAACAAGAGGAATCAAATCTAGGAGCAAAGAGGTCCTTCTGCAGTTGTACAGAGCCCTAGTGAGACCACACCTGGAGTATTGTGTGCAGTTTTGGTCCCCTAATTTGAGGAAGGACATTCTTGCTATTGAGGGAGTGCAGCGTAGGTTTACAAGGTTAATTCCTGGGATGGTGGGACTGTCATATGCTGAGAGAATGGAGCAGCTGGGCTTGTACACTCTTGAGTTGAGAAGGATGAGAGGGTATCTCATTATTATTAAAGCTTTATTTCAGACACAGGTCCATATACACATCAAACAGTACAAAGAATTACAAAGATACATTAAGAAATTGCATATTAGCCTAAAATATATATAAGCTATTGCACCAATGCCATCTTAGCCTAGAAGTGAATCTATAGCAGCTTTTCAGAGGGCTGACTAAGGCTTCAATTATGTGGTTCTCTGACTTGTCCAGGCGACACATAAAACTAAACATCAGCTGTCTTAAGAGTGCCTTACAGGTTGGCACTCTAGTGGACACAAAACAATTGACTGGCACTATGCCACCTAGGGACACGAAGTAGCAGGATGGCAGGCATTGCATCATTGTATACCTTAAGCCTCTGCATACTCTTTTTCTTATACTATAGACCACAATTGAGCAATCATAATTGCGGTGTAGATGTGCTGAGGAAGAGGGAACACTTCAATGTCAGAGCGGGATATAAAATCTTAAATAAACATGTAGCTTGAACCAACAGCGCTGTCGTGTAGAGGTCTCTGCTCATTCCAGTCATCAGATATGGAGGGTAATTTTGAGACAATGCAAGAATATTTAGAGTTAGTAGTCTGTGCCCTTGTGGCGTGGGATCAGGGGGCATGGGAGCGAAGGCAGGACCATGAGTTATGATCAGCCATGATCATATTGTTCTGCTGTGCATTCGAAGGGATGGAGAGTGAGCATTGGAATTCAGAAACAATGTTCGTCTTTTTGAACTTAATGGGCATACAAGTAACTTAGGGTATAATTTATGGAGACCTGTAAAAATTCACCAAGATTGACATTTGAGCAATTTACAATTTGTTCTGACTAAAATCCTTGCCGGGGATACTAACATGGAATGGAGCAATAAAGACTGCATGGGAACTACAAAAATTGACCATTGGTCACACCAAAACACTTAAAGAGCTCACTAGAAGGTAGGGTTCCATGCTAGCAATTTGGACCCAAACTGATTGTCATGTATTAAAGACAACATTTCTGATGCGTACAACAGTATTCTCTCAAAAAAGAGCAGCATAGGCCGGAGAACTATACAACAATCTCTTTCAGAGACCAGCATGGAGGACTACCATCCCTGCTTCTAGGATCCCAAAACTGGATGTCATTAGTAAAGACACAAGCTCTTTGGCAAAAACATGACTCTCAAAGTACTTTAATAGATACCCTAAAAGAAAGAGATTAGTTAGCATACACTGTTGGCCTACCAGCCTTAGGTTTAAGATTCACTGCAGTAACAGTCCAGAACACAGGCTTTGTTGATCATGGGGTTAACCATCATAGACAGCAACTGACCCATTAAATAACTACTTTGGTTCCGTCTTCATCCAACTAAGGTAAGACATAGATGATCTGCCGGAAAAGCAGGGGCCCGCGCGAGAACATGGAAAAAAAGGTGACAGTATAGGAGGAATTGAGTGAAATCCAGGTTTTTTTTCTGGGAATACTAACTACAAAAATGGAAATGATAGAGAGTAGGGCCATGATTGTTAACTGTTACTTTACTTTAACACAGTTAAAAAGATAGTAGTGCTTTCGCCAGACTCTCCTAATTTTTCTGGGCTACTAACACTTCAATGTCAGACAGTGGTGTTTTCTGTTATCAAATACTCTGGACTCTTTCCAGAAGTTAGTAAGGTCTTTTTCTGTAGTTTTTTAGAGATGCTCTCAATACTTTCATTTTTCTAATAACCAAAAGTGCATATTTAACTCAGCATATGTGCGTTGTTCTTTTTTCATCTACTGGCTGGCTGTGCCCTGTCTGAGAGCCTACCTGCCTCTGACCAGAACACTAAGGACTCTCTTGCCTCAGGCGTGCTGCTCAGCCATTTCAAAAACTCATTCCACTGGCCAGGTCAGATGTTGGGACCTTACATCTGCTTTTACAAAAGGGATCACTGGAGGCATTGAGACATTCACAATAACATCATACATGCACAGAGTTTTTCAGCATGTTGCAGTCCTTACATTCATATTGAGCACATTAGGGCCTCTTGAGGCAATCAATCTTAAAAAAAGTCAGTGAATATCCAGCCATAATCTGCTCAGTTTTGTCCAGTTTACTGGAGGGGCAGTTTTTATTATTAGGTGTGAGGAGGACATTAGGAGACATTTAACGTTGCAGTGACTTGGATAGGCTATGTGATCAGAGGGGGCAAGTTTGGACAGCAGATGCAGTATAATTGGGTATAAATGTGAGGTTATCCACCTTTTGGTGGTCAAATGTGGTCTAGCCAAGATGTTGTGTGCCACGCCTCACTAACATAGGTAAAACTTGTGTCAGGCAACAGAGCTTTACTCGATAGAATTAGTTTAGATTCATTACAAAACTGCTGCAGGTGTGCTGCAAATAAAGATTTGCTATCTGACATGTCAGCATTAAAATCACCCATGACGTAGACACAAGATGAGCTGTTGTCCTCTATAAAGGACTGAATAAAAGCTAACCTGTTCAGAAACTCGTCCTCATGCTCATACGATTCATACGGTGTATAAACATTTAAGGCAGTAAATTTCTTTCCATTATAATTACACTCCAGCCCTATGGCCCAGTCAACATTTAGAAGCACCACCTTCACCAGTGAGTCATATTTGATGTTCCACAGTATAGCTACACCACCAGCTATCCTACCCCGAACCAGCCTCGTACTGAGGTCGGTAGTGGACTCTCCAGCCCCATGGAAGCATATAAGATTGTTAAGGGCTTAGACACGCTAGAGGCAGGAAACATGTTCCCGATGTTGGGGGAGTCCAGAACCAGGGGCCAAAGCTCAAGAATAAGGAGTAAGCCATTTAGAACAGAGACGAGGAAACATGTTTTCTCACAGAGAGTGGTGAGTCTGTGGAATTCTCTGGTCAGAGGGCGGTGGAGGCAGGTTCTCTGGATGCTTTCAAGAGAGAGCAAGATAGGGCTCTTAAAAATAGCAGAGTCAGGGGATATGGGGATAAGGCAGGAATGGGGTACTTTGGGGATGATCAGCCATGATCACATTGAATGGCGGTGCTGGCTCAAAGGGCCAAATGGCCTACTCCTGCACTTATTGTCTGTTATCCCACAACCAACATTGGCAAAGATAGACACAAAAAGCTGGAGAAACTCAGCTGGACTGACAGCATCTCTGGAGAAAAGGAATTGGTGACGTTTCGGGTCGAGACCCTTCTTCAGACTGATGTCAGGGAAAAGGGAACCAAGCGATATAGACGGTGATGTAGAGAGATATGGAACAAATGAATGAACAGTATGCAAAAAAGTAACGATGATCAAGGAAACAGTCCATTGTTGGCTGGCTGTGGGCTTGGTGTTAACGAATTATACAGACAATGAAACTCACCAGGACGACAGTGAAACTAGTACAACGACTAAGGAGGGGGAGTGACAGAGAGGGTGGGTTACTTAAAGTTAGAGAAATGTATATTTATTGAGCAATGGCGTCTGCTCTTCACCACAATGCTGTGTGTGAGCTTGGCCGCGGTCCACCATGTTACACTACATTTCAAAAGCAACCTCGGTGCCACACAGCTGGGGAAATCTAAAGGAGATCCTATTCTTCCATCGCCCCAGTGACCCTGGAGCACAAACCAGGCCTCCCTTAGGTGTTACAACATGACTTCAGTCGGGGTCGAATAACCGAGCATTGACAGTCAGTCGTCTCTTGACCCTATGGTCCTCTCGGCAACTCACCACTCATCTCAGTGAGTGACCCAGTCAGGGCGAGGGAACACACTAGAGTACCAAGCTGGAAGGCGGCTTCCTCCCGCACTGACTGTGGTCCTAGGCTGCACGAACAACAGAGCACTGGGGACCAGGCCTTGTGCAAACCCTGGGAGTTTAAGGAAGGAGCAGCGGGCTCTACCTCACCACTGGGTCCAGTATCAGCAGGGCACTGGTTGACTGGAGCAGAGTTCTGGGGCCATGGAGCACAGAAGAGGGAAGATTAGTAATGCAGGTACCTGGAGACAACAGCGAGATCCAGCCCCACAGGTTGGCAAGGGGAGAGAATGATTCAGAGTAGGCCAAACCTGGGGGGTGGAAAAGAGCAAGATGTCAACAAAGCAAACTTCTCTCTCAAGGTTTACAATGTTCAAAGGGCCACGTGGCCCAATGTTTCAGATTCAAATTCAAAGATTCAAAAACTTTATTGTCATTGTGCAGTGTACAAGTACAGAGACAACGAAATGCAGTTAGCATCTCACCCAGAAGTGGGAACACAGAATAATGGAACAGTAAATATGTATATGTGTATACAGTAGCAGTAGTGCAATTTCCGGGGAGGGAGATCAGTCACTGGGGGAAGGAGTGACCGAGGGGGGATGACTGGTAATCACCAAGGCCCCTCACCTGCCCCAGTAACGGATCCTCACACCCCACCCGCTCCATTTACCCTCCCCACCATCAGCCCGCTTACGTCCCTCACCCCGTTCCCCGTAACAGCATACAATATGTACCCACCCCATGTCCCGACACCCGTGCCTTGTTATAGCCCACTCAACCTCACCCTTCCCCAGCAATGGGATGTTCACCCCCACCCCGAACATCCTCCACTCTGGGATGTTCACCCCCACCCCGAACATCCTCCACTCTCCCACAAACCCCCCCCACATCCCCCCACTCCTCCACTCACCCACACCCCACCCACCCACACCCCCAACACTCACCCACACCCCCACAAACCCCCTCCACACCACCAACATCCTCCACTCACCCACCCTGTCCACACCTTAGCAACATCCCCAATTCACCCAGTGCCCACACCCAACATCTACCACCCTCCCACCCACCTTGTCCCCACCCTGGTTACATCCGCTACTCACCAACCCACCTTGTCCATGCCCTAGTAACTGCCCCCATCCATCTGCCCCACCCTAGTAACATCTCCCACCCACCCTGTCCACACCTAGTAACATCTTCCACTCACCCACCTACCCTAGTAACACCTGCCACCCACTCATCCACCCACCGCAATAAGTGCCCGCTCAGCTGCCCCACTGCCCAATTTCATTCAATATTAAATCCCTAAAGCCTCTGTTCCAGCCCCCGCCAGTGTGTCCTCTCTCTCCCGATAGTGCAACGTGCCGCACGTAAGCTGTTCAGGATGAGGGACGTGGGATGTGAGATGATGAACATTCCACCTGGATGTGGAGAGGATGTTTCCACTTGTGGAAGAGTCGAGGTCTAGAGTTCATAGCCTCAAAATTAAACAACGCTCCTTTAGGAAGGAGATAAGGAGGAATGTCTTTAGTCAGAGGGTTGTGAATCTGTGGCATTCTTTGCCACAGAAGGCCTTGGAGGCCAAGTCAGTGGATATTGTTAATGCAGAGATAGATAGATTCTTGATTAGTACGGTTGTCAGGGGTTATGGGGAGGAGGCAGGAGAATGGGGCTAAGAGGGAAAGATAGATCAGCCATGATTGAATGGCAGAGTAGACTTGATGGGACGTATTCTGCATGGACTAATTCTGGTCCTATCACTTACGACCTTATGCTGCCTGTCCCGCTGATTTTTGATTGGACTTTACTGGCTTTATCTGGCAGTAAACGCTATTTACCTTATCATGTACACTGTGAATGGATCGATAGTATTCACATATAGTCTTTCTGCAGACTGGATAGCACGAAACAAAAGTTTTTTACTGTTCCTCAGTACATGTGACCAAACAAACTAAACTAAAAGATGGCAGCAGAAATCTCACAGGTAGGTGTATGAAGGAACTGCAGATACAGGTTTATACCGGATAAACACAAAAAGCAGCAGTAACTCAGCGGGGCAGGCAACATCTCTGGAGAGAATGAACAGGTGATGTTTCGGGTTGAGCCCCTACTTCAGACTGAGAGTCAGGGGAAAGAGAAACGAGAGATAGAGACGGTGATGTAGTGAAATATGGAACAAATGAATGAAAGCTATGCATAAAAAGTAACCATGATAAAGGAAACAGGCCATTGCTAGCCGTTTGCTAAGTGAGAATGAGAGACTGGTGCGACTTGGGTTGGGGAGGGATGGAGAGTGTCGCTTGTCAGAGCTGGGAAGGGAGGGGGGGAAGAAGTTTATTTCACACGGGGAAGGAATATCATGACTCTCTCTCTCTCTCTCTCTCTCCTTCTTTCCCTCCTCAAGGAACTGCAGACGCTGGTTGATAAACAAAGTCACAGTGCTGGAGTAACTCAGTGTGTCAAGCCACTCCCTGGTCACATTCCCTCCAACATCCCATATGAGCCCATCAACCGAATGGCTTCATCAACAACCTATTGGCACGGCAACCCTGTCCTTGGCCTATGGAAGATATACACATTCTATCATCCTCCACCTGCAATTCCAAGCAGGAAAGAAGAGGCTGTTGGAAATTTCCTTGAGTTTTTGTCCAGAACTTTTTCCTGTTGGGAAATGTTCAGTTGGGGGGGGGGGGGAGGGGGGAATGGGGGGGGGGGGGGGGGGGGGGGGGGTGGGGGCGGTGGGGGGGGGGGTGGGGGGGGAGGGGGGGGGGGGGGGGGGGGGGGTTTGGGGGGAGTTGGAGTTTTGATACACCGCTTCCCGAGTGAGATACTAGGTTGGAACCTGCATATTTACTGTTAGAAAGGAGCATAGCTTAGAGAGGAAAGAACGAGAGGGGGGGGGGGGGAAACGAGACAAGAGAGAGTTAGAGAGATGTACCTGACGGGAGTCTCCTTGTAAGAGGGAGCACCGGATTTGGCGGAGCCACTGCTGCTGCTGGAGGTGTCGTCGTTGTGCTGGTAATAGTCGTTGGTGGCCAGACGAGGACTGCGGCGGGACATCCTCACCGTAGCACCATCACCCCGAGCCTCAGCCTGCGCACAGCACTGTGAGTCTTCCGCACTAACTGTGAGCAAAGAGAAAGACAGTGTGAGGGGCAACCCTGCACTGGGCACTGGCATCCTGCCCGCTGGCCCAGAGAGGGAAGGGGACACATTGCTGTCATCCTACACACCCTCCCTGCACATGGCAGGGCACATGGTATTGGGGGTAGAGTGCTGACATGGATAGAAAATTGGTTGGCAGATAGGAAACAAAGAGTAGGGATTAACGGGTCCCTTTCAGAATGCAGGCAGTGACTAGTGGGATACCGCAAGGCTCGGTGCTGGGACCGCAGCTATTTACAATTGATATCAATGATTTAGATAAAGGGATTACAAGTAACATTAGCAAATTTGCAGATGACACAAAGCAGGGTGGCAGTGTGAACTGTGAGGAGGATGCTATGAGAATGCAGGGCGACTTGGACAGGATGCGTGAGTGGGCAGATGCATGGCAGATGCAGTTTAATGTGGATAAATGTGAGGTTATCCACTTTGGTAGCAAAAACAGGAAGGCAGATTATTATCTAATTGATGTCAAGTTGGGAAAAGGGGAAGTACAACTGGATCTGGGGGTCCTTGTTTATCAGTCAATGAAAGTAAGCATACAGGTACAGCAGGCAGTGAAGAAAGAGAATGGCATGTTGGCCCTTTTAACAAGAGGACTTGAGTATAGGAGCAAAGAGGTCCTTCTGCAGATGTACAGGGCCCTAGTGAGACCACACCTGGAGTATTGTGTGCAGTTTTGGTCTCCAAATTTGAGGAAGGACATTCTTGCTATTGAGGGAGTGCAACGTTCCCTAGGACATTGAGGGAAGTTAGTGTAGAAATAGCCGGGGCTATGACAGAAATATTTCAAATGTCATTAGAAACGGGAATAGTCCCCGAGGATTGGCGTACTGCGCATGCTGTTCCATTGTTTAAAAAGGGTTCTAAGAGTAAACCTAGCAATTATAGGCCTGTTAGTTTGACTTCAGTGGTGGGCAAATTAATGGAAAAGATACTTCAAGATAATATATATAAGCATCTGGATAAACAGGGTCTGATTAGGAACAGTCAGCATGGATTTGTGCCTGGAAGGTCATGTTTGACTAATCTTCTTGAATTTTTTGAAGAGGTTACTAGGGAAATTGACGAGGGTAAAGCAGTGGATGTTGTCTATATGGACTTTAGTAAGGCCTTTGACAAGGTTCCTCATGGGAGGTTGGTTAAGAAGGTTCAACTGTTGGGTATAAATGCAGGAGTAGCAAGATGGATTCAACAGTGGCTGAATGGGAGATGCCAGAGGGTAATGGTGGATGGTTGTTTGTCGGGTTGGAGGCAGAGGGTACAATGGGGTGATCAGGGATCGGTGTTGGGTTGGTTTTCAATGTCTGCGCAGTGGAGGCAGGAGAATGGGGTGCCTCAGGGATCGGTGTTGGGGTCCTTTGTCTGTGGAAGGTGAATGTTGTTCAATGATGGATGACATTGTGGTAAATTGGATTAGTAAGTATGCAGATGATACCAATCCAGGGGTGTTATGGATAATGGAGAGGATTTCCAAAGTCTACAGAGTCCAGATTAGGCCATTTGGGAAGAATGGGCTGAAGAATGGGCAGATGGAGTTTAATGCTGATAAATGTGAGGTGCTCTACACCTTATAAGGGGACAAATCAAAATAGGACGTACATGGTAAAATGGTAGGGAATTCCAAGAATACAGTTGAACAGAGGGATCTGGGAATATACCGTGCATAGTTCCTTGAAGGTGAATCTCATATAGATAGGGTGGTAAAGAAAGCTTTTGGTGTGCCTGCCAAGGTGTAGCAGATCACATTGAGTATAGAGAAGCTGGGATGTAATGTTAAAATTGTACAAGGCATTGGTGAGACCAAATCTGGAGTATGGTGTAATTTTGGTCGCCCAATAAATAGGAAGGATGTCCAACAAAATAGAGAGAGTACAGAGGGATTTTTCTAACATTATAAGTTTCAACCTAACTACAGTTAGAGAGATAGGTTGAATAAGTTAGTCAAATTTCTTTATTCAAATCTCAACAACAGTAGGTTACAGAGGATTGATAGAGGTCTTTTTCTCTGGAGCCAGAAGGGATAGACAGAGTTGATAGAGGTCTTTAAAATGCTGAGAGGGATAGACAGAGTTGATGTGGACCAGCTTTTCCCTTTGAGAATAGGGAAGATTCAAACAAGAGGACATGACTTCAGAATTAAGGGACAGAAGTTTAGGGGTAACATGAGGGGGAACTTCTTTACTCAGAGAGTGGTAGCGGTGTGGAATGAGCTTCCAGTGGAAGTGGTGGAGGCAGGTTTGTTGGTATCATTTAAAAATAAATTGGATAGGCATATGGATGAGAGGGGGATGGAGGGTTATGGTATGAGTGCAGGCAGGTGGGACTAAGGGGTAAAAAGTTGTTCGGCACGGACTTGTAGGGCCGAGATGGCCTGTTTCCGTGCTGTAATTGTTATAATGTTATATGGTTATATGGTTAACGTAGGTCCACAAGGTAAATTCCCGGGATGGCGGGGCTGTCATATGCGGGTGGGCTTGTATAATAACTCTGCAATTTAGAAGGATGAGAGGGCATCTTATGGAAACATATAAGATTATTATTAGTTTGGACATACTAGAGGCAGGAAACATGTTCCCGATGTGCGGGGAGTCGGGAACAGGGGACCAGGGGCCTCAGTTTAAGAATAAGGGCTAAGCCATTTAGAACAGAGATGAGGAAACACTTTTTCACACAGAGAGTTGCGAGTCTGTGGAATTCTCTGCCTCAGAGGCCAGTTCCCTGGATACTTTCAAGAGAGAGCTAGATAGGACTCTTGATGATAACGGAGTTAAAGAATATGGGAAGAAGGCAGGAACTGGGTACTGATTGTGGATGATCAGCCATGATCACATTGAATGGGGGTGCTGGCTTGAAGGGCCGAATGGTCTATTCCTGCACCTATTGTCGGGGAATCTACAACTAGGGAACAGAGGCATAGGTGACAGGAGAGGGGCAACCTGAGGGGTAACCATTCCAACAGAGAGTGGAGAGGACATGGAACGAACTGCCAGAGGAAGTGATTTGCTGTGTGTTTTAAAGACGTTTGGTGAGGGATACGGATTGGAAAGGTTTAGAAGGATATTGGCCAACCTCAGGCAAATGGGAGGAGCCCGGGGAGGCTCCTTTGTCGGCATGGATGAGGAGTAGGGCTGAAGGGCCTGTTTCTATGTTTTATAACTCTTTCAATGGAGGGTCGGTGATCTGACACAATGGGGGGTCAGAACCTGCAAAGCCTACAACTCCTCTCCCATGGCACATTTTTGGACTTCCAGGTGCATTGTGCGTTTTTCAGTAGTTTGCCAAATTCATGCAGCTTTTGGCACCAGCCAGCACCTGCTGCAGGGCCAAGGGGCATCGCCTCTCTGTGACACTCAACATGTGAGGCTGGGCCCCACACAGCATGATAAGCTCTTTTCACACAAAGCAACAGGCTACACACGGGCTGGAGTCAATTCACTTACATGTATACCACCCAATCCAACCTACAAACAAACGTTCGTCTTTGGCATGAGGAGGAAAAAATATATCTCGGAGAAAATCCACGCGGTCGGTCACGGGGAGAGAGAACGTGTACAAACTCCATACAGAACAGCGCCCGTAGTCGGGATGGAACCCGGGTCTCTGTCACTGTAAGGCTGCAACACTCTACCGCTGCGCCACCGTTCAGAGAAATATACACGGCAGAACTTCAGTTTCAGAAACACTATTCCCTCCAGATCACCATTGTGCCCCCTGCTCTCTTGGGATTTTTGATGATGGACAAAGCATTTTGTGGGCCATGCAATCATCAAATTGGGCATCATCATCTGCGCGAAATTAGATCTGGCTCCCAGTCTGTGTCTATGTCAGTTCCCCAGCGCCCATCTATCCGGGCATACCCGACTACAGCCCCGGGGCTCGATGATCAACAGGGCATCTTCACCTCTACTTTTTTCTTTTCCCCTCCAATGGTCTAATCCACTCATCCCTCTCCCTCCCTCACCTACAACTCCTCCCAACAGAGGCCCCTTAACCCATCTCCCTCCCTGCACCCCCTTAACTCTCATCAGAGAGTGATCCCCCCCCCCCCCCCCCCCCCCCCCCCCCCTGAAATTCGGGATTCCAGCGTGATGTAATTGACAGGCAGGGCAAGTGGAAAGTGTGCTTTAAAAGTAGTTTTTGTAAAGTTTCACATGTCAATAAATTGTAAATAATAACATCAATCTAAACAAAACTTGGCTAACGGATTCCTTAGGACAATGGTGGGCCAAAAATTGTAGCGCTATCGTGTACCGCTTTGGCGGAGTTTTGGAAATACATGCGCACGCAGTCAAACAAACAAAATGATAGTTTTAGTAATATTATAATAGATAGATAATAATACTTTAGGCAAATTCAGTAATTCTCCCTTTAACATGTCATTTTATCACAGGTCGTTAACAATTTCCCTATCATTAACCGTTCCAGTTGACTCCACGAGTCACCAGCTACCACCCCATGTATCAGAAATAATAAAGTTTGCAGCAAGACGCCGACCATAGCATAGCAATGTTACAAAATTTTGAGATTTAAAAAATCAAGTCTGCAATTTATCCCATCAGATAAAGCATAACAATAAGTTTAATTTGACACCTAATTCACTTTCATGTCTCAAGTAATAAAAATGTTATGGCCATTTTCATATCTCGGAAATTAGCATCTTGTTTCCCTATTGATTTTCTATGGACATAACAAAAAAAGCTTGATCGTGGACAGTCAAAAGCCCATCACCCTTCTTAAAAATTTAAAGAACTTCTATTCAATTTTTCATTTATCATAGATTGAAGCATTCTGAAACACATATAAACTAATATGGAAACTTGGATAATCTCGGAATTAAAGTCATATGTCGAACAATTATTTTCCCCTATTCCCTTCTAGCACTCAGACTCTTACCCTCAATTACATTTATCCATTCCATCCTAAACCTATCCAAAATTTTTAAATTATAAATAGATCCCTCGGCCTCCACCACTAATATCACAAATCATTCACACAGCTAAAACTCTGATTTTTAAATCCCCCTCATTTACCTCTAATTTATAGGCCAAATGGAAGTCATGTAGTGTTGTTGCTGTAATCATTCCCTTTAAAGTCAATTTAAATCAGCTTTTCTAGTGGGTTCCCCTGAACGACCACGCTGGTTTAGAACGTTCACATTGCGCTGGATTTGTGCCCGACCAAGTCATGCCCAGAAAAATATTGACTATAAATAAAAGCCCAAAATGACTCTCTCGCTATAGAAAACTTTATTGACAGGGTTTATATCAAGTCCCCCATTTTCTGCACTCCAAGAATAAAGACCTACTTATTCAACTTTCTTTCTAAAAACTTAGTTGCTGCCAGGCACCATTAGTAAATCTCCTCTGTACTCTTTTTATTTTGTTGACATCCTTCCTATAATTGGGGGCCACCAAAATTGTACACCATACTCCAGAATTGGCCTCACCAATGCCATGTACAATTTCAACATTACATCCCAACTTCTATACTCAATGCTCTGATTTAACATGCCATTTTATCACAGGTAGTTAACAGTTTCCCTATCATTAACCGTTCCAGTTGACTCCACGAGTCACCAGCTACCACCCCTGTATCAGAGATAACGAAGTTTGCAGCAAGACGCCGACCATAGCACAGGATTGATATGGTTTGAAAACCTCTACAGCTTCACTGCCTTCTCCCCATATCCCTTGACTCCGCTATTTTTATGAGCCCTATCTAGCTCTCTCTTGAAAGCATCCAGAGAACATGCCTCCACCGCCCTCTGATAAGGGGAGGCAGTCAAGGGGGTGAGGCTGGGAGCCGCCCCCGTCCGCAGGGCCCCCGGCACCGGGAAGAGAGGTCACCTTTGCGGAGCCAGGGACCGACATGACAGACATACACTCACCGAGTGATGGTCCCTGCGGGGTCCGAGCGGCAGAAGCTTCCCCGTGGCTCCAGGAACAAGGAGTGGGAGCGTGGCCACTTCAACTACTCCCCTTCTGGTCACCGCCTGTCCTCGCCGCACCTAGAGTATAGTATAGTAGATAATCGTAGATGATGGTAGATGAGGGTAGGGTAAGGTGGGGTAGGGTAGAGTATGGCTGAGCTGAGCTGAGCTGAGCAGAGCAGACACCAGACACGACCTCCTCCAACACCGTCTGTCTGTGTCTGTGTCTGTTTCTATGTCCCGCCCCCGACGCCGCTGCCCATTGGCTGCATCGTTCAAAATGCTACATTCTAGAGTGTTAGTTTGTGTCACGGTTCCACCCCCCAACATTCCAACCGCCCGCACCCTCACCTCCCCTCCCTGATCCCCACCCCCACAATAGCTTCACTCTGACTATAAAAGATGAAATAGCGGCACATTTGGATAGCAGTATCAGGATCGGTCCAAGATCTTTGGGGATGTAACTAGGAAAATGGACAAGGGAGAGATTTAGATGAAAAGATTAAAAGCAGCATTAGCAAATTTGCAGATGACACAAAGCTGGGTGGCAGTATGAACTGCGAGGAGGATGCTATGAGGACGCAGGGTAACTTGGACAGGTTGGGTGAGTGGGCAGATGCATAGCAGATGCAGTTTAATAAATGTGAGGTTAATCATTTTTGTGCAAAAACAGGAAGTCACATCATCATCTAAATGGTGTCAAGTTGGGAAAAGTGGAAGTACAGCGAGATCTGGGGGGCCTTGTTCATCAGTAACTGAAAGTAAGCATGCAGGTCCAGCAGGGAGTGAAGAAAGCGAATGGCATGTTGGCCTTCATAACAAGTGGAGTTGAGTATAGGAGCAAAGAGGTCCTGCAGTGCTACAGGGCCCCTAGTGAGACCACAACTGGACTATTGTGTTCAGTTTTAGTCTCTGAACTTGAGAAATAACATTCTTGTTATTGAGGTAGTGCAATGTAGGTTCACCGGGTTTTTTTTGTTTTTTTAATTGTATTTTTATTTTTATCAGAAGTAAGTACAATAATATGGTAGCATAGGTACCTAGTATATATTGGCATGTTACAATTCATGTACAGCTTCTTCTTATTTTTAATTTAACAATAAAAAGGAGACAGAAAAAGAATAGAAAAGAAATAGAGAAGTGTGTGATATCAGAAAGTGAGAAAAGGAAAATGAGAAAAGAAAGAAAATGAAGAGAAAAGAAGCAGAGGTAGTAAGCAGAAGAATAAAGGAGCGATAGCTATTTGTTATTCTTGACCACCATTCACCCAGTCCTTTGGAGTTGGTCTACTTTGTCTGTAGGAGGAATCGCATTTCTTCAAGGTGTAAGGTTTCCAAACTATATTGTAAATAGCTGCGGTCCCAGCACCGAGCCTTGCAGTACCCACTGGTCACTGCCTGCCACTCTGAAAGGGAACCGTTTATGCCGTCTTGTTTTCCTGTCTGCCAACCAATTTTCTAACTATGTCAGTACCCTACCCACAAAACCATGTTCTCTAATTTTGACCACTATTCGCCTATGTGGGACCTTATAAAATGATTCCTGAAAGTCCAGATTTACTACATCCACTGGCTCTCCCGTGTCCATTTTCAGAGTTCCATCCTCAAAAATTCCAGAAGATTAGTTACGCATGATTTCCCCTTCATAAATCCATGCTGACTCGGACCGATCCTGTTACTGCTATCTAAATGTACCGCTATTTCATCTTTTATAATTGACTCCAGCATCTTCCCCACCACCAATGTTATGCTAACTGCTCTATAATTCAGTTTTCTCTCTCCTGCCTTTCTTAAAAAGTTGGATAACATTAGCTACTCTCCAATCCACAGGAACTGAGCCTGAATCTATGGAACATTGGAAAATGATCACAAATGTGTACACGATTTCTGGAGCCACTTCCTTAAGTACACTGGGATGCAGACCATCAGGCCCTGGAGATTTATCAGCCTATCAGTCTATTCAACACCATTTCTTTCCTGGTGTGAAGTTCCTTCAGTCCCTCCGTTACCCTAGATCCTCTGGCCACTAGTACATCAGGAGATTGTTTGTGTCTTCCTTCGTGAAGATGGATCCAAAGTAACTATTCAACTCGTCTGACGTTTCCTTATTCCCCTTAATAAATCCACCTGGTTCAGCCTTCAAGTGTCCAACTTTGGTCTTAACTAATGTTTTCCTCTTCACATACCCAAAGACGCTTTTACTATCCTCCTTTATGTTCTTGGCTAGCTTACCTTCGTACCTCATCTTTTCTCCACGTATTGCCTTTCTAGTTATCTTCTGTTGCTCTTTAAAAGTTTCTCAATCCTCTGGCTTTCCGCTCATCATTGCTATGTTATATTTCTCTTTTATTTTTACACTGTCCCTGACTTCCCTTGTCAGGTATGGTCGCCCCTTACTCCCCTTGGAATCTTTCTTCCTCTTTCGAATTAACTGATCCTGCACCTTCTGTATTAGTCCCAAAAATACCTGCCATTGTTGTTCCAGTGTCATCCCTGCTAGGGTATCTTTCAAGTCAAATTTGGCTACCTCCTCCCTCACGACTCCATAGTCTAACAATGTAACAAAATGTTGAGATTTAAAAAATCAAGTCTGCAATTTATCCCATCAGATAAAGCATAAAAAGTTTAATTTGACACATAATTAACTTTCATATCTCAAGTATTAAAAAAGTTATGGCCATTTTCATACTCGGAAATTAGCATCTTGTTCCCTATTGATTTTCTATGGACATAACAAAAAAGCTGGAATCGTGGACAGTCAAAAGCCCATAACTTTCTTAAAAATTAAGAGAACTGAATGAAATGTTTAGTTCTCGTAAATTGAAGCATTCTGAAACAAATATAAAATTATCTTAGTGTTTAAGAAGGAACTGCAGACGCTGGAGAATCGAAGGTACACAAAAAAGCTGGAGAAACTCAGCGGGTGCAGCAGCATCTATGGAGCGAAGGAAATAGGCAACGTTTCGGGTCTGAGGAAGGGTTTCGGCCCGAAACGTTGCTTATTTCCTTCGCTCCATAGATGCTGCTGCACCCGCTGAGTTTCTCCAGCTTTTTTGTGTACCATAAAATAATCTTACTTGGATGACCTGAAATTAAAGCATATAGTTAGTTAGTTACCCAATTATAGCTAATTCCAAACTTCAATTACTAGATCTAAACATCTATCCATTTCTTAAGAAAAGATTAACATTTTTAAATAGCCTAAGTGTCCAAATAATATTCACAAAGAATTCACCATAAAACATGATTTTTAAATCTCATTGACATTAATTTATAGGCCAAGTGGAAGGAATTTAGTGTTCAATTGCTGTAAATTAATGGCATTTAAATCAGCTTTTGAGTGGGGAATCCTGTGGAATGCACTAGTTTAGAATGTTCACATTACGGTAGATTTGTGCCCCCAAATGCCCAGAAAAATACTGCGGGATATAATGGGCCCCAAATTAGCTACTCGCAACATTAAATTTTGTATAAAGGGATCTTAAGAAACCCTTTTTAACGTAAAAATAAACAGCCTACCTTCCGTTGTCCCCTGTATGAGATCCGGCCCGTTGTCGGCTGTCGCGGGTTTAGAGGTTAATTTTTAACCTACTATAACAAGTAAATAAACCCCTTAAAACTAAAAATAGCTCAGGCGACGGAATCTTACAGCGATTTTTCGTTAATAATTAACCAGGCTGAACATCCTCGATTTGAACAGCCTAGGGAAATTGCATTTTAAACCCGCCCCCCTCTAAACATAGAAACATAGACACATAGAAATTAGGTGCAGGAGTAGGCCATTCGGCCCTTCGAGCCTGCACCGCCATTCAATATGATCATGGCTGATCATCCAACTCAGTATCCCGTACCTGCCTTCTCTCCATACCCCCTGATCCCCTTAGCCACAAGGGCCACATCTAACTCCCTCTTAAATATAGCCAATGAACTGGCCTCAACTACCCTCTGTGGCAGAGAGTTCCAGAGATTCACCACTCTCTGTGTGAAAAAAGTTCTTCTCATCTCGGTTTTAAAGGATTTTCCCCTTTATCCTTAAGCTGCGACCCCTTGTCCTTGTCCTAAACGGCGCCAAAATCGCGCACACTGGCTAGGACAGATTTTCAGCGTGCTTCAGGTACGTTTTACAACATACCTACATAGTCCACTTTGTTCAATTATAATCCTGACACTTCCGATATTCCCTTCTCCCTCTAAAATTGTAGATTAAAACTCATCATATTATGGTCACTACCTCCTAATGGCTCCTTTAACTCGAGTTTCCTGATCAAATCCAGTTCATTCTACAGTGCGAAACAGGCCAGCGCCAATCTGCGATCCCCGCATACTAACAGTATCCTACACACAGAAGGGACAATTAACATTTATACCAAGTCAATTAGCATACGTCTGTACGTCTTTAGAGTGTGGGAGGAAACCGGAACCTCCTGGAGTAAACCCACGCAGGTCACAGGGAGAACGTACAAACTCCACATTGTCAGAAACAATTAAGAGTACCCGAGAATACTTCACATATCACTGTACCTTAATTGGTACGCGTAAAAATAAAATACCTTTGAAACCTTTGAACCACGGGCATGAAAATTCTACATTCTCCCAAAATATACAAACACCCGGACAGGTGGGCAGAAGCTGGAACATACAACAGTTAAATATATCTCAGAGAAAAATGCTGACCCCAAAAGACTAGACGAGGCTTTGGTCTAAAAGTGGCCCAGACGATCAATGTCTTTTCACAGAGAACTGGATGACATTTGGGAATGTCACATTCAGAAACAGAGTCAGAGGAATTCATTCGCATCTTTCACACACACTACCAAGGTTGAAACCACCACAAACAAACAAAACATTGACTTTCTGAATGGACACCACTGGTTTTAACTTGGCATTAGAAAATGGTGGCCACAAACTAGCTCCCAAAGTCTTTTTACAGACCAACATTGTTGCACACAACAGGCTACTGTCCAAAACGCACTTTCAGTGATATTTAAAGTCACATAGAAACTAGGAACTGCAGTTTATGCAATTAAACATTAACGTAAACAGTGCCACACTTCATACTCTTCATTACACTTCATAAAAGGCAGAAGCCTAAGAATACACGAGCTAGATGCCAGTGTATTCCAATACAGACCTGTCAGCAAACACATCCAGCAGCACCAGACCCAGTCTCTCGTGATCTTGGGCTTGGAAACTAACACGGACAGTCACCCCATTAGAGGAAGAGAGGAGGGAGGAAGCAGACTGAAGCATTGCAAACATATGGGCAGGATCTCGAGGTGACCCTAAATTACAATGCAGAACTTTGACAGGATGATCTACAATCTCCAGTGAAAACCTATTTGTTGGGCCAACAGCCTATAGTTACAACCAAGTGTGTAGGAAGGAACTGCAGATGCTGGTTTTAGACGAAGGTAAACACAAAAAGTTGGAGTAACTCAGCGGGTCAAGCGGCATCTTTGGAGAAAAAGAATAGGGGAAGTTTTGGGTTGAGACCTTTCTTCAGACCAGGTGCTGATTTCATCAACTCTCCCTCCCCCGACACACAGCTCAGACATTGCCTTCCCGAGAAAACCCTGATATCCGAGGACAGACATACCCCCTCCCCAAGCTCCAACTCACTTCAGGCCCCAGCCCAATATCCACATCCTCCATCATTTCACTTCCAGCTACTCACGACTCATTCTAACACCCCTGATAGACCTGTTACCTATGGGCTCCAGCACTCTCCTGGTCCCATCCCATCTCCAGCCCCCCAGCGGGCCTCCACCAGCGACTCCGCCAACCCTCGCCTCTCCACCGCCCATCAACGGACCAGAACCGTCACCTCACCTGAATTCCAGGCTCAGCACCAGGCCCACAGCTTATATGCTGCAGACTCAAACACACCAAATGGTCGGACTCTCCTGGGTCCTACTGCTCCCCCCACACCCCCCACGGGCACCTCAGTAATGATTCCACTGGGCCTTCCCCATCCCCTTCTTTTCACCAGGTTACTCCAACCACCTCCCACCCATGCACCAGACCTCATGCACCCCCTCTCTTCACTGAACCCTCACCACCATCCCCCACAGCACCTCGCCTCTACCTCTGTACACTCCCCTCTGACCCAAACACCCACCCTTATCATGTCTTCACCATCCTCCCTGACATCCATCTTTCCGATAAAGAACGGTCTGCCCTCAACAGAGGTTACAGTGGTTATGAGGGATTTCAATATGCAGGTACACTGGGAAAATCAAGCTGGTACAGAATACCAAGAGAAGGAATGTATCCAATGACCACGACATGACTTCTTAGAGCAGCTCACAGTCGAGCCAAACAAATTAAATCGGACATGAAGAGAATTAAAAAACATAACCATCATTAGTAGAAACAAGGAACTGCAGATGCTGGTTTATACCATTCATAGACACAAAGCGCTGGTGTAACTCAGGTCAGGAAGCATCTCTGGAGAAAAAGGTTGGGTAATGTTTCAGGTCAGAATCATTCTGTGAGCCATCATTAATTGATTGCAAATCAGGATGAAGTGAAGCAAATGATATGCTACCTTTTCAAATGAGAAATAATGTTTAAGAAGCTAAAAAAACCTTGTATAAATCATGGGTTGCCATAGTTAGGATATTATGTTCAATCTTTCTGGAACGATATGTCCTTCAGCTAACAAAAATAATGAATAATTAGTCTGAGTAGTCAATTAGTTAATGGTGCAGTAACGTTTGGCTAGCAGTCACCGTTGAACGGTATTCGATAAACTAGTTAAGAGGGAGACGGATGAGTCAGAAAACAAGGCTCTAAATTTAAGTAAACTTTGGGAAAGTGAGGCAGAAGAGTAGACTATACAGATCATTGACAAACAATGTGAAATGTTCCAAGATCTTCTTGGTAATAGACCTGTACATTTTGAATTGAATTGAAATTATTTGTCATTCAAAAATGAATGAAAAGAAACGCATGTTATCCCTAACAACTAAGTTCAGTTAGACAGAAACATTTTTAAGGGAGAGCCAGCGGATGTAGTGTACCTGGACTTTCAGAAAGCCTTTGATATGGTCCCACAGGGAACAATCAGAGCACATTGTATGGGGGGTAGGGTATTGACATGGATAGAAAATGGTTGGCAGACAGGAAACAAAGAGTAGGAATTAACGGTTTCCTTTCAGAATGGCAGGTAGTGACTAGTGGGGTACGTCAAGGCTCGGTGCTGGGACCGCAGCTATTCACAATATATATTAATGAATTAGATGAAGGAATTTTACTTCGAAGCCACGTGAGTGACGACGTGAAGACCCCGCCAGCATGCATGCGCATCATATCGTCTCACGCATTGCACAGCAACGGGCAGGGGGGAAGAACTCTCCCGAGGCAAAGTTTAAAAATGGGACCTACGGGTAAATTATCTTATCTGAGGTCATATTTATTTCCCTTGTTGTGTTTCTGTTCCAGCAACAATGGAGAAGGGGAATAAATCAAAGGGGGTCGCATCTCGTGTGGCTGTGAGGGACCGTGAAAGTTCTGGTAGTCAAGGGCGACCAGCGGCACCTGGACCGCCAAAGCGAAGCAGAAGTCGGTCCGGCCGGTTGACTCAGATGAGTCGGGCCAGGAGGACTCGCTGCCGGGGAGCAGTGGAGGTGACCGCCTTTCCCGCATGGAGCGGTTGATGGAGCAAATACTCCAACGTGACATGCTCCGGAAGATGGAGCATGCTCACCATGGGGGTCATCGCATGCCCATAACAGCATCTTACCCAGGGCTGTTCAATGCATCTCCCTCGACAGAGGGGAGCATTGCGGGCCAGGGCTGGGCTGGCTCTGAAGAAGGGGACATGGCTGAAGAAACCGGCAGTGTGCTGGGGGTGCAGGATCCTAAAGAGCTGCTGGGAGTGGTCACGAAATTTGTGGTGCCACCGCAATCAGGACGACCGTTGCAGGCCAAGCTGGCGGCCAGCATCGACTACCTGTCTTTCCATCCACTGCAGGAACAGGTAGTCAACGAAACTACGGAGAAGTATATGCCTCCTGAGAACTGTATTTCGTTAAATGTCCCTGCAGTAAACAGTACGATCTGGGGGTACATTGGGGCTGGCATAAGAGCCCAGGAGGTCAAACTGCAGAAGATTCTGAAGCTTCTGACAGGGTGCTTACTGAATTGGTGGCAAGATATTAATTCTATTCCCTTTGAATATATTTTTTGGTATATAACTACCAAGATGATAGCTTCCCAACCAGACGTGATTCACCCACCCCATGTTAGTACAAACCCTTCACCTTTATGTGATGGTAGGAACCATACTTATCTGTCTTCATTGTTGTTTTCTTTGGTTTCTGGTTCCTTGTTCTTGTAGGGACGATGTTTGTTGGGGGGTGGCGCATTTTCCATGGGGCCTGCTCTGGGCCCTGGCCTAAAAAGCTTACGGAATTGGCATGCAGGCCCCGAGCTTTCACCAGTGCCATGAGGTAGACGCCCCTGGTGGACACGTAGAGGTACGGCTGTATGGTTTAGTGTGGTGCTCATTCCAGACTGTGTCCTCTTGTGTCGAATAGTTTGAACACTAGGTCCAGTTTTTTAGGACTGGTTTGGTAAGTGCCAGATAGCAGGACCTGTGGTTGTGAGGTCGGCGTTCTCACAGTCCTGTGAATTTCATAGATTGAGGGCAGGTTTGTGACTTCCCTTGAGAAGTTACAGGGTATACTGTTGAACAGTAGGGTCAGGTGTTTTGCCATACTACCCTGCCCTTCTGGAATGAGCAGGTGGACATGATAGCTGACGTCAGGGTATCAAATGCAATTTTAAGATATTTGGGTTAAAATGCGCTGCTCAATGTATCCCCCAATAATGGCGGGCACATTGAGTAAATGCAATTTAGGGGAGGTGTGATGAAACCAACGACTCATGGCTACCTGTCTTGGAGAGGTTTTTTGGAAAAAACAGGTAGTAGGCTGGCCATCAGTTAAGACTGAAAGCCATCTTGCTCATGGTGAAACCACGTAACAGCCACACCCAGCAGCTTTTCCTGATCCTGTACCTCAAGCATACTCCCGATGATGTTCAGCCAGTGCCCCTCCTCTTGACCAGCCCAGCTTTGGTCGCCAAAGCTGTCCTCGGATGAGGAGGAAGCAATGGCCAGTGCACGAGGCACTGTGGAGGGAGTGCCTGAACTCCCTCTGTAAAACTGCTCCTCGCGAAGCACGTCTCGCTGGAGCTTATGCTCCACGAGCCGCTCCATGCGGCTCACGCGGCTGTCTCTGCCCTAAGCGGGCGGTGAGACGTCCCCGTCTGACGAATCGGATACCACTGGCCGGACAGTCCTGACATGCAGTCCGCTGCTCAGGCGCTAGCGGAACTGGGCTCGGCTCGGTGTCGGGGATGGCGGAGCGCCGGGTTGGCGGTCATACCGCCTCCTGTCCCCCACTGATGAGACGCCTGTCTGCTGGAGTCGAGCTGGGGACAGGCTTCTTGGAGAGTCTTGTTTCGTTCATTTTTCTTGGCAGTTGGAACAAAACAAAACTCTCCTTTGCCAGGAAAACCAACCTCAGAGTAGACTTACCTGATGGTCCGTTTTAACTGTAGCGGGGGCGCCTGACTCCCGCTGTGCCTCTGGACTGGAAACCGGCGCAGCTCTGTCTGTGGACCGTAGCGTGTGCTGTCCTGGTGCCGTCTCTCCCCCCTCCGCGAACAGAGCGCTCTTTTCCCGGAGTCCAACGGGGGCGGCTTGTGTCTGGACTGGCACCGGCGCAGCTCCCTGTATGTTGGACTGCAACGTGTGCGGTCCTGGTGCCGTCTCTCCCCCCTCCGCGAACGGAATGCTCCTTCCCCGGAGTCCAACTTTGCTTTGCTTTGCTCCACCTGGAGCAACAAACAGACGCGAGTCGCAAGTTAAAGCTGAAGGTAAGTACTTACCCAGCGGTTCTTTCCTTCAGCTTGTAGCAGGAGCGCCTGACTCCCGCTTGCCGCTGTTGCCTGCTTGAACGCAATGCCGTGCATGCATGATGAGCGGGTTCTTCACGTAGTCACTCACGTGACTCCGAAGTAAAATCTAAGTTGACGCCATCCACAACTATGGACTGTCTGGGATTCACAATTAACTCTATCCACATGTCTGTAACGTTGCCAGAGTAAAGCATCAGACTTGGTGGAAGCCTGCAACAAATTGGTTGTTACAAGTCAACCATCCATTCGACACGTCGCAAGAGTAATTGGGAAACTAGTAGCAGCATTTCCAGCTACTCAGTTTGGACCTTTGCATTATCAAAATTTATAAAGGGCAAAGGTGCAAACGCTAAAACAACATGCAGGTCATTTTGATCGACCTATGCAGTTACCAGCCTAAGCGATCTCGGAGTTACAATGGTAGAAGGAAAATATTTGGCATAGTTCCAGCCCCATCATTATTAGTAACCCATCATTCATATTACAAACGGATGCCAACGCTCATGGCTGGGGAGCTACTAACAGTATATCCAGTACTGGTGGTAGATGGAACATACAGGAATGATTGTTACTACAGACACTGGGTATAAATTATTTAGTGATGTTGGGTGTGTTTCATGGGCTAAAAGCCTACTGTTCAACAATGCACTATCTGCATGTCCGCCTACAAATTGATAATACCACAGTGGTGACATATATTAATCATATGGGTGGAATGAAATTGATATCATGTGACAATCTGGCCAAAACAATCTGGCAATGGTGTGTCAATAGACATATTTGGCTATCAGCAACTTACCTACCAGGTAAGCTTAATACAGTGGCAGACACTAGGTCACAAAAATGTAATGACAACACTGAATGGATGTTGGACCACAAAGTATTTGCTGACTTTACTATGCGATAGGGAATACCAGATATTGATCTCTTTGCATCTAGACTCAATCACCAGTTGCCAACATATGTCGCCTGGGAATCAGACCCCAGGGCAGCAGCGACGGAGGATTTCTCGCTGGATTGGGGGAAATTTGTTTTTCTATGCTGTTCCCCTCTTCTGCCTCGTCAGTCGGGTCCTACGCAAAATACAAATGGCCTCAGCATCAGGTATTTTGGTAGTACCCGTTTGGCCTACTCAGCCATGGTTCCCTGTGGTCCTTGACATGGTCTCTGAACCATATATGTCCATCACTAAATGACCAGATCTTTTGATCCATTATGTAACTGGGCGACAGTCACCCATGCCATGACAGGATCAATCTGTTGGTTTGCAGAATCTAAAAAGACTATTGCTGGATCTGGGACTGACGGACAGGACCATGAACACGATCATGGCGGCCTATCGAGAGTCAACAAAGAAGCAATACCTCTCCAACATAAGAAAATGGGAATTGTATTTGTGATGTTACATGTAAGCAAAGTCTATTTTAGCCCCTCCTAGTGGTTGCTTAAAAGATTCACTATTGTTCTCCATTCGTTGCTTGTGATCACATGATTGGACTCATGGATGAGACAGGCCATTTTGTATTGGGATTGTGGACAGCAATGTGCTCTGAAGCCCTCACTGGTAAATCCATTGCCATCTGCCCGTGTTGAGCCTTGGAGAAGCTTCGTTTTAAGTTTACATTTCATGTTTCTTGTTTAGGGATGACTATTGATGCATATTATGTTGTTTTAATTCATATTTTAAGAAAATAATAGATAATTCCCTAAAGCCGTTTTTGCCATGTGCAGCATAGTCATACATCTCCATTATGTAATGTTAAGTAGCTAGTTGTGTATTTACTTCATCTTTTACATGGTTTAAGGAAGTTTTCTTCTGTCTTTAATTTCAGTTTCACAAAAAAGAGTTGTGGAAGCATTGGAATAAGCAAGTTGATGAAGACAAACAAATAGATGAAATTCAACTTTATTTCCACGTCTAAGTCATCACTTAACCCTTTCAGTGCCAAGTACACCTGCTTAGCTATCTGTCACTTCGTGTACAGCCACAAATGCAAAGGGACAGAATAGTATTGCTCAAGGACTAGTGTAGCGTATAATACAGCTACAGTCACAAATGTCCTGGAATTCCTGACCAGTCTTCATTTTGATGAAGGATTGAGCTACAGCACTATCAATTGCGCTAGGAGTGCCCTGCCAGCATACTTGTGGCAGGCACCAGGACAGCATTCCATGAGATCCCACCCTCTAGTTGATAAACCCATGAGGGACATTTACATCATGAACCCTCCTAGAGCGAGGTACTCCCAAATTGGGGACATCAGTGGTGTACTAACATTGCTCAGGGGTTGGTCACCAGCAATGTTCCTGTCCCTGGAAAAGCTCACGATAAAAACAGTTATGCTGATGGCACTGGTCTCAGCTCAAAGGGTCCAGTCCTTACATAAACTGAGACTGGACAATATGAATGTATCAACAGACAAGATACACTTTCGGATCTTGGAGTTGGTTAAACAAAACAGACCAGGAACATTAGGGCTGAATTTGGAATTCCGGGCATATCCATCAGATATCAGACTGTGTGTAATGAAACACCTTCTACACTACCGTAAGTCTACTAAAACCTTAAGAGGCGTGAATTGGCGCTATGGGTCAGCCATAAACACTCATGGCAGGGTATCAGCACAGGCCATCTCTAGATGGCTCAGACAGGTTTTGGGAGCTGCTGACATTTACTGACATTTTAAAATCTCATTCCACCAGGGCAGCAGCAACATCGGCAGCTAGAGACATGAAAGTGCCCATGGACCAAATCCTGGCTACAGCAGGATGGTCTAGAGAGAAGACCTTCCAACTCTTTTATAATAAACCAATCACCAAATCTGCGGTGTTTGCAGAAACAATTTTGAATTCTATAATTTAATTAAACTATGGCAGTGAGTGAAGCATGGACTCGTTCCACGGCATGAAATCCAGATCTTTAAAATCTTCACGCAGTCACTCACGTGACTCCGAAGTAAAATAGTAAGATTAAACGAGAACATACCAGTTGGGAGTTTGATCTTTATTTTATGAGGGAGTTACGTCGAGGGATTACATGCCCTCCATGCACACCCTCCATCATAAAGGTCAACTGGTATTCTAGTTCTTCTTATCTTACTATGTTTATTTCATCTACTGTTGTCTGTGATTTCACACCGCTGCTTTGAAGAATGTTGCGCATGCGTGCTGGTGGGGTCTTCACTTAAAGGGCTTTCTCACGGTGCGACCTGAAGCAAGACTTAACAAGAGTTATAACATCGTGGGAACCTTCTGCGATAGCAGTACGGCATTCGTGGACCACCGAGGACCTCCGTGGCGCTAACGGCAGGTAGTTGTGTAACCTTGTAAGGTCGGGAGAAAATTCAAACATTTTTGAATTTCTCTAAGAGTGACATAACCATATAACCATATAACAATTACAGCACGGAAACAGGCCATCTCGGCCCTGCAAGTCCGTGCCGAACAACTTTTTTCCCCTTAGTCCCACCTGCCTGCACTCATACCATAACCCTCCATTCCCTTCTCATCCATATGCCTATCCAATTATTTTTAAATTATACCAATGAACCTGCCTCCACCACTTCCACTGGAAGCTCATTCCACACCGCTACCACTCTCTGAGTAAAGAAGTTCCCCCTCATATTACCCCTAAACTTCTGTCCCTTAATTCTGAAGTCATGTCCTCTTGTTTGAATCTTCCCTATTCTCAAAGGGAAAAGCTTGTCCACATCAACTCTGTCTAGCCCTCTCATCATTTTAAAGACCTCTATCAAGTCCCCCCTTAACCTTCTGCGCTCCAGAGAATAAAGACCTAACTTTTTCAACCTATCTCTGTAACTTATTTGTTGAAACCCAGGCAAAATTCTAGTAAATCTCCTCTGTACTCTCTCTATTTTGTTGAAATCCTTCCTATAATTGGGCGACCAAAATTGTACCCCATACTCCGGATTTGGTCTCACCAATGCCTTGTACAATTTTAACATTACATCCCAGCTTCTATACTCAATGCTCTGATTTATAAAGGCTAGCATACCAAAAGCTTTCTTTACCCACCCTATCTATATGAGATTCCACCTTCAAGGAACTATGCACGGTTATACCCAGATCCCTCTGTTAAACTGTATTCTTCAATTCCCTACCATTTACCATGTCACACTCCCCGTCTGGTATTGATCACAATACCACTACCAATTCTCTAATTACAGTCAGTTACAAACTATTTACAACCAAGTAACAAAATAAGCAATGAACTGTCGATGGTAGAGGCTTAGGATGGCATAAGCGCCACTACTTCAGTTACCGACCTGAGGAAGGTCTAAATAGTCCCTCCTTTGGTAACCTTCAGCTCAAGCTTCCTGACAGAGTCAGAGTCAGAGTCAGAGTCAGAGTCAGAGAGTCAATTTAATTGTCATTTGGACCCCTGGAGGTCCAAACGAAATGCCGTTTCTGCAGCCATACATTACACACAAATAGACCCCAGACACAACATAATTACATTTAACATAAACATCCATCATATAGCTGTGATGGAAGGCCAAACAAACTTATCTCTCCACTGCACTCCCCCCCCACCCCCCCGATGTCAGAGTCAGTCAAAGCCCCCGGCTGGCGATGGCGATTGTCCCGCGGCCATTGAAGCCACGCCGGGTGGTGCTAGGTCGCACACCGGGTCTTGGTGTTAGAGCCCCCGGTGTGCGCTCGCAGAGTCCACGGCCATTCCAGCCGCGCGGGGCAGTGGTGTCAGGCCCCGCTCCAGGAGCTCTTCAACCCCGCACTCGGGCGGGAGAAGTCGCCGTTGCAGGAGCCCTGAGAAGCAGTCTCCCTCCAGGGAGCCGTGGGCTCCCGGTGCCGTCGTCCACAGACCCGTCGTTGGAGCCTCCGACTCTCCAGTAGCAGCAGCAGCAGCAGCAGCAGCAGCAGCAGCAGCAGCAACGACAGCAGCAGCAGCAGCAGCAACGACAGCAACAGCAGCAGCAGCAGCGGCAGCGCTCCTCCACCGCTCCACCCGCTCCGGACTCGGCCAGCTCCGCGACGGCAACGGTGAGTCGACACCTGAGTCCCCGGCTTCTTCTGTTGGAGGCCGCTCCTCGTTGCAGCCCCAACGACACCTGAGACCCGACGAGAAAAGGTCGGGTCTCCAGTGCAGGGAGAGATTCAAAAAAGTTTCCCCCCCTCCCACCCCACCCCCCGCCCCCCCCACACACACACCCCAACATAAAATAACAAAAACTACACAAAAACACAGACAAAAAAAATAATAAAAACGCGGACAGGCTGCAGAGGCCGCTGCTGGCCAGAGCCGCGCCGCCTACCTGACCTTACCATCGTCGCCAGGGTGAGCCTTGGTAACAAGAGCCATGGGCCATTGGTTCCTTTTCACCTGAGAGTCTCTGAGGAGCACCACGTCTCCTTCCTTGACATTGGGCTGACTGTCTTGCCACTTGCTTCGGCTCTGTAGAGTAGAAAGATATTCTCGTCTCCATCTCTACCAAAAGGCATTTGCCAAATGCTGGACTCTTTTCCACAGCTGACAATATAGATCTGCATTTTCAAAGGATCCTGGTGGAGGAGAAGTGGTGCAGACCTTCTGTGTCAGGATCGTGGCTGGGGTCAGAAGAAAGGGTGATTCTGCATCAGCTGAGATAGGTGCGAGTGGGCCTTGCATTTATTATTGCGGTAACCTCAGCCATAAGAGTCGAAAGCACTTCGTGAGTAAGATGCGAGGAGCTAGTCTGAAAAAGCATGGAGTCAAGGATCCGTCTTGAAACCCCAATCATTCTTTCCCACACTCCCCCCATGTGGGAAGAGTGTGGTAGATTGAAAAGCCATGTGCATCCTTCCTCATTAAGATACTTTGAGATGTTATTCTCATCTTGTAGGATGATTTGCAGCTCTTTGCAGGCTCCCTTAAAATACGTCCCACAGTCAGAGCAGATCACCTTTATTGGACCACGCACTGCAAAGAAGCGTCGTAGAGCATTGATGAAGCTTGATGTGTCCATCGACTCAATCATCTCAATATGAACAGCACGTATGCTTAGGCATGTGAACAATACAGCGCACCTTTTGCTATTCGCTGCACTTCCTCGGGTACGGCGAGTGGAGATATTCCAGGGGCCAAACACACCCAAACCAATGTTAGTAAAAGGGGGTTCTGTGCTGAGACGATCAGATGTAAGATCTGCCATTTTCTGTTCTGCTGTCTTTCCGCGGAGTTTGATACATGTGACACATCTATGCAGATTGCTGGCAAAGAATCTCTTAGCTCCCACAATCCAGATACCATCTGTATGGATAGCTCCCTCGGTGAAGATTCTGCCTTGATATCAAACTCTCTTCGTAGTGATTTACAAGTAAGCTCGCAACATGGCTGCGACCAGGAATGACGAGAGGGTGTTTCTCCTCTATCTCAAGTGGAGCATGCTGAAGCCGGCCTCCTATTCTCAAGAGTCCATTACCATCAAGGATCAGATTGAGCTTCTTTAAGGAACTGTTTTTGGGAATGATCCTTCCTTTCTCTAGACAGGACACCTCAGTTTGGTATGCTTCCCTTTGTACAAATCAAATAATGACAGCCTTTGCTTGTGACAGTATTTCAACTGTGTGGGCTTTTGAACACTAATGCAAACTATTGCAACCTTGTGTGCTGTTATACTTCTTAGACTTAAAGGTGTGAATGATGTGGATGAGGGAAGCCATAGCTCTGACAAGGGGTTGCCACTTGGAAAACCTTTCCAAGCGATGTGAACCAATGCATCTGTGGCTGTGTTAGCGTGGCATCGGACATCCAGATCAGATTCTGGATCGATGAGGTCATAGGATGTCTCCTCTGCCTTGTCTGTCTCCACAAGATTTAACAGGTTATATGGTTAACAGAAAATCTGGGCCGGTGAGCCAGTTGGTGTTGGAGAGTTGGGCTGAAGACACTGACCATATAACCATATAACATATAACAATTACAGCACGGAAACAGGCCATCTCGACCCTTCTAGTCCGTGCCGAACACATAATCTCCCCTAGTCCCATATACCTGCGCTCAGACCATAACCCTCCATTCCCTTCCCATTCATATAACTATCCAATTTATTTTTAAATGATAAAAACGAACCTGCCTCCACCACCTTCACTGGAAGCTCATTCCACACAGCTACCACTCTCTGAGTAAAGAAGTTCCCCCTCATGTTACCCCTAAACTTCAGTCCCTTAATTCTCATGTCATGCCCCCTTGTTTGAATCTTCCCTACTCTCAGTGGGAAAAGCTTTTCCACGTCAACTCTGTCTATCCCTCTCATCATTTTAAAAACCTCTATCAAGTCCCCCCTTAACCTTCTGCGCTCCAAAGAATAAAGCCCTAACTTGTTCAACCTTTCTCTGTAACTAAGTTGCTGAAACCCAGGCAACATTCTAATAAATCTCCTCTGTACTCTCTCTCTATTTTGTTGACATCCTTCCTATAATTAGGCGACCAAAATTGTACACCATACTCCAGAATTGGCCTCACCAATGCCTTGTACAATTTTAACATTACATCCCAACTTCTATACTCAATGCTCTGATTTATAAAGGCCAGCACACCAAAAGCTTTCTTTACCACCCTATCTACATGAGATTCCACTTTCAGGGAACTGTGCACAGTTATTCCCAGATCCCTCTGTTCACCTACATTCTTCAATTCCGTACCATTTACCATGCACGTCCTATTTTGATTTGTCCTGCCAAGATGTAGCACCTCACACTTATCAGCATTAAACTCCATCTGCCATCTTTCAGCCCACTCTTCCAACTGGCATAAATCTCTCTGTAGACTTTGAAACTCTACTTCATTACCCGCAACCCCACCTATCTTAGTATCATCTACATACTTACTAATCCAATTTACCACACCATCATCCAGATCATTGATGTACATATCCGCGTCTGACCTGGTAGCAACATCTGCAGGGTTCTGACCTGTGTGAACATAATGCCACTGTTCACGTCGTGTGGATTTTCTTATCCGTTCCACTCTGTTGCTGACGTATACATAAAACCTCCTGATTTCATTATAGATGTACCCCAACACCACCTTATTGTCAGTATAGAACTTCAGACTGTTGCGGTTGATGTCCAGTTCATTCACAACCAGCTCAGCAATCTCCACTGCCAAAACGGCAGCACCTAACTCAAGCCTGGGAACAGTGTGAACTGACATGGGCGCTAGCTTGGCTTTACCCATTGTGAAACCAATGTGGCATTTTCCCTCAACATCCACCACCTTAAGGTATACAACAGCTGCAATGGCCTTTATGGAAGCGTCTGAAACGGTGTGGATGTCTGTAAGTTGAGCACCGGCAAGGGAAGATGTGGTGTATGCTCGAGGGGTTTGAAACTGTTCGAGATCTTACAGTGAATCTCTCCAAGCAATCCATTCTGCTTCCTTTTCAGATGGTAGGGGAGCATCCCAGTCGCTGGCGTCGCTTGTGAGCTGACGTAGTACGAATTTACCTTGGATGGTAATAGGAGCCACAAGACCAAGTGGATCGAATAGGCTATTAATGGTTGCAAGCATTCCTCACTGTTAGCAACATGGAATGTGAAGGAGTCATTTACAAGGTTCCAGCTTAGCCCTAGGCTACGTTGTACAGGAAGGGAGTCAATGTCTAAGTCAAGGACTTTCAAGTCCTTTGCATGGTCCGTTGACGGAATTGCCTGCATGACGACTGCAGTTGGATGCTATCTTATGAAGTCTCAAGTTAGAGATGGCGAGCATACCTTGGGCTGCTTTCAATAAATTGATGGCTTCAGTTGCAGATGGCAATGAGACGCCAAGATGTGGAGCACTGGAGTCAAACACGACGCGGATTTGACCAGGCTTACGTGGGTGGTACACACCAAAACTGGGAAGATACCAGCATTCTTCTCCGTCATGTAATGGTGGAGCCACTTCAGCATGATCTTGGTCAAAGATTTTCTGCATGAAAGCCAGAAAATGGTTCTTCATTTCAGGTTTTCGTTCGAGAGTACGACAGAGGCTGGTGAAGCGGGTCAGAGCTTGTTATCGGTTGTTGGGCAGCCGTGGCCTTGGTGTACGAAAGGGAAGAGGAGCCACCCAACTGTTGGCATTATTCATGAACATTTCCTTGTCCATCAACTGAATAAACCGTTTGTCCTCAATAGATGGGGCAACCTTGTTGTAATCCTCTGTTCTTACAAATATCTCACTTCCTAGTGAACAATCATCAGATTTCTGAACTGTGCTGCCAGAGAAATGAGAGTGTTGTAGGTTTTGGGAGCTGAGAGGGTTAGTGCCTGTCCTTACGGCGAGCTTCTCTTTCAGAACAAGATGGTTGGGACATGGGCTGAAGTGAGAGTGACGGCCATTCTCCAGAATGTTAGTACGATATGTGGTGACTACCTTTGGTTTGTGGGCAGCACCCAAACAAACGTCTCCAACTACGACCCAGCCAAGGTCGAGTCTTTGGGCATAGGGAGCATTGTTTGGCCCATTATGTTGGTATCATACTTTGTGGACCTGCAAGACATCTCGGCCAAGAAGGAGCAGAATTTGTGCACCAGGGTCGAGTTCAGGGATGAGGTGAGCAATAGCCTCAAGGGGGGGAGTGGTGTTTGGCAGCCTCAGGAGTAGGGATTTTTGATCTATCATCTGGCATATGGTTGCACACAATGAGTGTGGGGAGATGCACACTGAGACTCCCATCCACAGACTGAGCACCAAAGCTGGTTCCTCTTCTCCCAGACATCTCTGTTACTCCAGCACATGTGTGCAGAGTGTAAGGAGAATTTGCGCCCCCAACGTTAAAGTGGTCAAATAACTCTGACCGAGCGAGAGACCTATTACTTTGGTCGTCAAGTACAGCATAGACTCTCATTGACCTGTCTGTTTGTCCTTTAGGTTGTACCTTTATGAGGCAGATTTTTGAGCAAGGGCGGGAGTGATTGGCTTCACCACACACTTCAGTGCATTTGGAAATTATGTCAGGAGAAACCTCTTCCCTTTTCTCCCCGCCATCCACAAAGTCGTGGTCTTTGATGGTCCATGGAGCTGGTCCCGGATGAAGAGCTGTGACGTGTTTATTGCTGTCACACTCTTTGCACTGAATAGTCATTTTGCAATCTTTTGCCCTGTGATTGGTTGAGGAGCAGCATTTGAAACCAATCGCTGTCTCTTTAAGAAATGTTTTGCGTTCCTCTAGTGCCTTGGCTCGGAAGCCTCTGCATCGCTTAAGGGGATGAAGCTTATTGTGAATCGGGCACTGTCCGTTGACATCCAACTTGTTAAAGGCAGTCTTAGTGGCAGGTGCTGGCATGATCTCTGTTTTGTGGGATGAGACTTGGCCTCTAGCGTAAGTGTACTTCTTCACAGGAATGTCTGGTTTTCCTGTTGTCATGCCAGAGGAGCTGAGTGAAACTCGGATCATTACGAGTCTGGGCCTCTCTGCAGAAAGAATCGGTGAAGAAGGAGAATGGTGGAAACTGGACTTGATGTTGTAGCTTGTATGGACTGCCTTGTGTTATCCACTTTTCTTGTAGCCCATATGGTAGTTTCTCTACAATTGGATTAACACCCCGAGATGTATCCAAGTAGACGAGCCCAGGTAAATAACCGTCTGATTTTGCTGACTCCAACTCTCATAGCAGATCGCCCAGCTCCCTTAATTTGAGGGGATACTTATTACCAATCTTCGGGAACCTCTCAAGTTTGTCCAAAAGAGCCGTCTCAATTGTTTCTGGTGCCCCATAGCACTCCGCAAGACGCGCCCATGCCGTCATAAGCCCAGAGGCAGAATCACTAACATGAACAGCTCTGATTCTCCTAACCTGCTCTGATGATTGAGGGCCTAACCATTTGGTTAAAAGGTTAAGCTCTTCATTACAGGTGAGTCTCAGTCCCTCTATGACATTCATGAAGGTGGATTACCAACCCCAATAATTTTCCGGACGGTCGTTGAATTTGTTCATCCCAGAGGTAACAAGCTCGCGACGAGCCATGTATATGGCCAAATCATCCATAGGTGTGTGATTAGGAGCAGATGACGTAGCTTGCATCCCAAGAGAGGGTGTATGGGGTCCCTTCATGGGTGAGAAGCTGTGTGGATGGGTCCCAGGATAATGTTGGACAGCTGGCAGATTCATGTTGTGTACTCTGGGGTAGTTAGCATGTTGCTTGACGTGAGCTGGAGTGATGTCTGGCGCATCTGCAGCTGTGCTAATGGGATGTTGCTTGATGTGGCAAAACGTGAAGGACATCGTGTGGCTGACCGGGTTTGGTGAGAGACTCAAGACTGGGCATTGGTAGCTGACTCCTTATAGAATGACATTCAACATAGTTGGATGTTCTTTTCTTAGCTGAGTCATGGGGGATCGCTGCAATTCTCATTGCCACAGAGATTGCTTTAGATTCCAATCCTGCGGCAGCAGATTCCAGAACCTCTGCCTAGGTTAAGGCAGCTGCAACCTCTTTCTCTTGCTTCAGTGTGGGTAGTGCAGCTTCCATGCGTGCCTCTTTCTAGCTTTAGATGGGCCTTTTCAACCATGAGCTCAGTCTCTTTTTTAACAAAGGTGGAGCGAGCGCGTACTGCCTCAGCTCTGGCACGTGCTTTAGCTGCTGCTAATCTTGCTGCAGATTTACTAGAGCTGCTAGAAGAACTAGCAACAGATCTGGTCATGTATGACTTTACATATGAATTTTCAGATTCAGCTTTCTGTTGATCTTCTGTGTTTGCCTTGTCTTCCATCGTGTGTATGTTGTAGACCTCTTATTTGGTATGGAGGGTGCAGTGAAGATGAAACAGGGCAGTTAAAGAAGAGCAGCTGTTTCTGTTAACAGGAATTGCTGTGTTGAACCCGCCGTGATGCCGTTTTTCACTATTCTGTTCCCTTGCATGTGTGGCTGTACATGAAGTGACAGATAGCTAAACAGGTGTACTTGGCACTGAAAGGGTTAAGTGATGACTTAGACGTGGAAATAAAGTTGATTTTCATTTATTTGTCTGTCTTCCTCAACTTGCTTTTTACAATGCTTCCATAACTCTTGTTTGTGAAACTGAAATTAAAAACAGAAGAAAACTTCCTTAAACCATGTAAACGATGAAGTAAATACACAACTAGCTACTTAACATTACATAATGGAGATGTATGACTACGCTGCACATGGCAAAAACGGCTTTAGTGAATTATCTATTATTTTCTTAAAATATGAATTAAAACAACATAACACGGGAGACAGAAAACTGGGTCACCATTAGGAAGGGACTGGTGAGTACCCCGGTGGCTGTACACCTTGAAAATAAGTACTCATGCTTGAGTAAGGGTGGGGGAGACAGCCTACCTGGGGGCAGCGACAGCGGCCGGGCCTCTGGCACAAAGACCGGTCTGGTTGCTCAGAAGGGTAAGGAAAAGAAGGGGAGGGCAATTGTAATAGGGGACTCTATAGTCAGGGGGTCGGATAGGCGATTCTGTGGACGCAGACAGGAGTCCCGGATGGTAGTTTGCCTCCCTGGTGCTAGGGTCAGGGATGTGTCTGAACGGGTCCAAGAAATCCTGAAATGGTAGGGAGAGGAGCCAGAGGTTGTGGTGCATATAGGTACCAACGACATAGGTAAAAAAAGAGAAGAGGTCCTGAAAGAAGAATTTAGGGAGTTAGGTAGAGAGTTAAGGAGAAGGACTGGAAAGGTAACAATCTCAGGATTACAGCCTGTGCCACGCAACAGTGAGAGTAGGAATGGAGCGAGGTGGAGGATAAATGCGTGGATGAGGGACTGGTGCAGTGGGTATGGATTCAAGTTTTTGGATCATTGGGACTTCTTTTGGAGAAGGTGTGACCTGTACAGAAAGGACGGGTTGCACTTGAACTCAACGCGGATCAATATCCTGGCGGGGAGATTTGCAAAGGCTACTGGGAAGACTTTAAACTAGTATGGTTGGGGGGAGGGACTCAAATTGGGAAAGCTAGCAGTCAGTGTGTGAAGCAGGGGGCAAAGAATGGTAGCACTCTGACCCAAAATGTAGGGGAGAGAGAAGAAAAAGAAAATAATCAGAGAATAAGAGAGGGTGGGTTTCTTAAATGTGTATATTTTAATGCTAGGAGCATTATAAGAAAAGTGGATGAACTTAGAGCCTGGATTGACACCTGGAAGTATGATGTTGGGGCGATCAGTGAAACATGGTTGCAAGAGGGCTGTGATTGGAAACTAATTATTCCAGGATTTCGTTGCTTCAGGTGTGATAGAATTGGAGGGGCAAAAGGTGAAGGTGTTGTATTGCTTATCAGGGAAGATATTACAGCAGTGCTTTGGCAGGATAGATTAGAGGGCTCGTCTAGGGAGGCTATTTGGGTGGAACTGAGAAATGAGAAATGGGTAGCAACACTTACAGGGGTGTATTAATAGACCGCCAAATGGGGAGCGAGAATTGGAAGAGCAAATATGTAAGGAGATTGCAGATATTAGTTGTAAGCACAAGGTAGTGATTGTGGGAGATTTCAATTTTCCACACATAAACTGGGAAACACATTCTGTAAATGGGCTGGATGGATTGGAGCTTTCTCCCCTCACCCATCGGGCAAAAGGTGTAGAAGTGTGGAAACGCACACCTCCAGATTCAGGGACAGTTTCTTCCCAGCTGTCATCAGGCAACTGAACCATCCTACTAATATCTAAAGAGCAGTCCTGAACTACGATCCACCTCATTGGAGACCATCGGAGTATTTTTGATTGGACTTTATTGGCTTTATCTGGCACTAAACGCTATTTATCTTATCATGTACACTGTGAATGGCTCGATATTATTCACATTTAGACTTTCCGCAGATTGGTTAGCACGCAACAAAAGTTTTTTACTGTTCCTCAGTACACGTGACCAACAAACTAAACTAAAAGATGGCAGCAGAAATCTCACAGGTAGGTGTATGAAGGAACTGCAGATACAGGTTTATATCAGACAACAAAAAGCAGCAGTAACTCAGCGGGGCAGGAAACATCTCTAGAGAGAATGAACAGGTGATGTTTCAGGTTGAGCCCCTACTTCAGACTGAGAGTCAGGGAAAAGAGAAACGAGAGATGGAGATGGTGATGTAGTGAAATATGGAACAAATGAATGAAAGCTATGCATAAAAAGTAACCATGATAAAGGAAACAGGCCATTGCTAGCAGTTTGCTAAGTGAGAATGAGAAGCTGGTGCGACTTGGGTTGGGGAGGGATGGAGAGTGTCGCTTGTCAGACTTGGGAAGGGAGGGGGGGAAGAAGTTTATTTCACACTAGACCAAGTGCAGACCCATTGGGTCTGTTCCCCCAACGTGCGGTTGTGGGGGGGTGGGGGGTGGCGGCATAGAGCGTCACACACACTAACTATCCCCAACCCCCTGCACCCCCCCGCACTCACGCTAATTACCCCCCTTGATATTATATAAATATTATTAATTTGCTCCTTTTACCCCATAACCACCCTATCTACTGACGCATATCCCCCAACTTGCAGTCACATCTAGGGGGGGGGGGGGGGTAGAGAGTGAGGGCAGAGAGAAAAGGGGCAGAGACAGAGAGAGAGGGGAGGAGAGGGTGACAGTGAGGGGGGGGGAAGGGAGAGGGATGCAGAGGAGGGGGGTGAGGGGGAGAGGGTGGGGGCAGGGAGAGGGAGGGGGGGAGGAGGAGGGAGGGAAGGGAGGGGAGGCAGGCGGAGGGAGGTGGGGGCCATGGTGTGAAGGACGAATCGCAACTTCTGTTTGTTTGAAGTGCTGGTGGCCTTGCCAAGGCAGCGTGAAGTGCTGGTGGCCTTGCCAAGGCAGCGTGGGGTGTAGCGTTGTCTCGGCAAGGCCACCACCGTAATGAAGGACGAATCGCAACTTCTGTTTGTTATTGGGGCCCAGGCAGCTGTTGTCAGCTTTAAGATACGTGCTATCGACAGTTCATGGTGCAGCATTATTCTAATGGTGGGCAAGTGCATTGTGCCCTGATTCCATCTTTCTATTCTATTCCATATTTCTCCATCTCCTTGACACCGTTGTCTCAGACTGGATCATTACCCAGGTTGATCCCTGGAATAAGTCTTAAGCAGAACATATTTAATTTTAGTTTGGGGAATGGATTTAGGAAGGTAGCAGGATAGTCAGCAGGGAAAGGTGTTCAGTAGTGGTGTCAACATTTTGTTCAGCTTAGCGATATAAAAGGACAAAGATAAACTGGAAGGGAATGCTAACTCCTTAATAACTGTTAGACAGAGTGAGACCCTGATTGGGTAGAAAGAAACTGCAGATGCTGATCGATACAGAGATACAAAGCGCTGGAGTAACTCAGCGGGTCAGGCAGCATCTCTGGGGAATTAGGATGGAACCTGCCTTCAGATTGAAAGTAGGGGGGACGGAATGAGAGGTAGGGAAAAAACAAGAACAAACTGAGGCCGGCAACAGATGACCAAGGAAGCGTGGCGCCCACAATGGCCCGTTGTTGGCTGGGGAAGAGCTGATAACGACAGCGATACAAGGATGCGAACAGTGGAACTAGTAGGATGCCCAGCGTGGGGGAGAGAGTGAATGCAGGAGTTAATTGAAATTGGAGAAATCAATGTTCATACCACTTGCTGCCCAAGTGAAATGTGAGGTGCTGTTCCTCCAATATGTGTGTGACCTCACTTTGACAGTGGAGGAGGTCGAGGACAGAAAGGTCAGAATGGGAAGGGGGAGATGCCGCGACATGTCGACACGTGACGCCTGTATAGTCGTGAGTAGTCGCCCGAAGAGTCATACCTTTTTCTGGTCGCCGTTGGAATTTCAACATGTTGAACATTTTCGGCGACCTGCTGCAACCGTGACGGGTGCCCGCAGTTGCCAAAAAAATCGCATGTGGGACAAACCCTTAAAGGGCCTGTCCCACTTGGGCGACCTAATTTGTGAGTTCTGGTGAGTTTGCCCTCGACTCATACTCGCAGCATGGTCGTCACAAGGTCGTAGGAGGTCTTCGCAACTCTCCTTCATGCTCGAGAGTGGTCTCCGCGTACTCAAGGCCTCAGCTAGGTCGCAAAGTTTTTTTCAATATGTTAAAAAATGCCCGTGAGTAAAAAAAGGTCGCCATGGAAAAAATCGATACTTTTTTTTACTCGTAGGTTTAGTCATAGTAGTAGTAGGTCGGCATGCTAGTCGTAGGTAATCGAGGATAGTCAAACGTAGTTGAAGGTAGTCGTAGATAGTCTTCATCATAGTCCAAGGAAATCGACGGAGGTCGTCTTCACACTCCACTATTTGGTGTTTAGTTTTCCCAAATTTATTCGAAAGAGGTCGAAGCTAGTCTTCAACATAGTCAAAGGAGGTCTTCAACATGCCATTTTTTTTAAACTCTTCTAAATTCGCCAATTAGGTCACCCAAGTGGGACAGGCCCTTTAGGCAGCAACTCTTCCGCTGTGACAACAGGCCAAGCTTAGTTTATCCATTCAAATCATACAATGCACGAGTACAAGCACCTCGCGATTTACGGGGAGTTACATGCTTGAAAAGCAGCACATCATTCAAAAATATGTAAATTAAACAGATAGGCAACTATGCCGTCAACAGTAAATTTGAACGCTTTATTCTGCAAATACCAGCATGCAAATTAGGCCTCTGTGCCTCTACCCAATCTGTTCCTCTCATTATCTTTTGCAGGTCTATACGATCACCCCTCATCCTCATGCACTTCAACGAAATAGAGTCCCAGCCTACTCAACCTCTCCCTCTAGTCCTGGCAACATCCTCGTAAATCTTCTCTGTACCCGTTCCAGCTTGACAACATTTTTCCTATAACATGGCGGCCAGAACTAAACCATTTAGTTGGGTTTAACCATTAGTGGGTAAGCCATTTAGAACGGAGACGAGGAAACACTTTTTCTCACAGAGAGTTGTGAGTCTGTGGAATTCTCTGCCTCAGAGGGCGGTGGAGGCAGGTTCGCTGGATGCTTTCAAGAGAGAGCTAGATAAAGATAGCGGAGTTAGGGGATATGGGGAAAACATAGAAACATAGAAATTAGGTGCAGGAGTAGGCCATTCGGCCCTTCGAGCCTGCACCGCCATTCAATATGATCATGGCTGATCATCCAACTCGGTATCCCGTACCTGCCTTCTCTCCATACCATCTGACCCCCTTAGCCACAAGGGCCACATCTAACTCCCTCTTAAATATAGCCAATGAACTGGCCTCGACTACCCTCTGTGGCAGAGAGTTCCAGAGATTCACCACTCTCTGTGTGAGAAAAGTTCTTCTCATTTCGGTTTTAAAGGATTTCCCCCTTATCCATCTGTTGGGGAAGTCCTGGACTTCCCCAACATCGGGAACAATCTTCCTGCATCTAGCCTGTCCAACCCCTTAAGAATTTTGTAAGTTTCTATAAGGTCCCCTCTCAATCTCCTAAATTCTAGAGAGTATAAACCAAGTCTGTCCAGTCTTTCTTCATAAGACAGTCCTGACATCCCAGGAATCAATCTGGTGAACCTTCTCTGCACTCCCTCTATGGCAATAATGTCCTTCCTCAGATTTGGAGAGCAAAACTGTACACAATACTCCAGGTGTGGTCTCACCAAGACCCTGTACAACTGCAGTAGAACCTCCCTGCTCCTATACTCAAATCCTTTTGCTATGAAAGCTAACATACCTTTCGCTTTCTTCACTGAAGGCAGGAACGGGGTACTGATTGGTGATGATCAGCCATGATCACATTGAATGGGGGGTGCTGGCTCAAAGGGCCGAATGGCCTACTCCTGCACCTATTGTCTAAACACAATACTCTAAAAGCAGCCTCTCCAACGTCTTATACAACTGCAACTTGACCTCCCAACGTCTATACTCAATACTGTGGCTGATGAAGGCCAATGTGCCAAAAGCCTTTTGACAACTCGATCTACATGTGAGTCCAGCTTCAGGGAACCATGCACCTCGATCCCTCTACTCTACAACATTCCCCTGAGCCCCACCATTCACTGTGCCGGTCCTGCCCTTGTTAGTCTTCCCAAAATGTAACAACTCACATTTCTCTGCATGGTCTAATTCTGCTCCTATCACCTATGAGATTAAACTGTTAGACAGCATAGAATACATTTTAGGGTGAGGACCAAATTATAGAAAGAGATGGAATGTTGCAGCAGAGCGGTGCAGCTGGAGAGGCAGCCGTGCAGTTGGCAGGAGGTTGGCTGGAAAGGAAGGGGAGGGATGAAGGAAGCCTGCAGTTAGTTGGAATATGATGCCAACCACGTGGCCAGTGGGAACAGTGCCAACACTGGGGTGCACAAACAAAGGTCAAGACAATTACGTGGCACTGTAGCTGGACCTAGCGAAGAGTTACAACCCGTGTAAGATTGGCTGAATGCAAAAGCTGAAGCTGTTCAGTGCTGTAATCTCGCTTGGAAGCAGGTCGGATAATCTTAAATCATGTTCCTCATGTTCTGCGACATGTTATGTGTAGTGCTTCACTGGGCACTAAACTGGAACAGGGCCAATCACACACAACGGCAATGTTTTGCTTATGACAGGCGCTGAGGGATTAATGGGGCAGAAAAGCCAGCAGAGTTTAGAAAGTGTAGGAGCGAAATTAATGGTGACAATTACAGAAAGCAAGGAGGGTTTGAAAATATTTGGCAAATAAAATCAAAAGATATTTTATGTACGCGAAGCAAGAGAATGATCAAGAAACGAACAGGGCCATTGGGGGACCTTTAGACTTTAGTGATACAGCACGGAAACAAGCCCTTTGGCCCACCAAGTCCGCACCAACCAGTCGTCACCCCATAAGCTAGCATTATCCTACACACACTAGGGACAATTTATAATTATCAGTAGCCAATTATCCTACAAACCTGTACATCTTTGGAGTGTGTGAGGAAACTGGGGCACCCGGAGAAAACCCATGCAGTCACAGGGAGAAGGTACAAACTCCGTAGAGACAGCACCTGTAGTCAGGATTGAACCCAGGTCTCTGGTGCTGTGAGACAGCAACTCTACCGCTGCGCCACAGTGCCGACCCAAAAGGTTGTCTGTGAGTGGCTATGTGTACGATGAATGAATATTTAGTGATGTGGACACAATGGACAGAGGGGATGCTGCTGTGAAACTTCAACACTCTTGGCCGTGTATTGCAGTGCGTGACCTGCAGGGTGGCAGGCGGTCAGACAGGGGTGTTTTTGCTTGACTGGCACAGATGGGCTGAATGGCCTCCTGTGTCATCGATGTTTAAATCTTCTTACACCCTGGCATCTGGAAACCTGAGCACTGCTCAACCACAGTGCCGGTAACCTCTACCCTGACCCAGCTAGTCTGATTTAAAGTGTAGGGAGTAACTGCGGATGTTGGTTTACACCGCAGGTGGACGCAAAATGCTGGAGGAACTCAGCGGGACAGGCAGCATCTCTGATGGAAGCATTGGGTGACCTTTCAGGGTGAGACCTTTCGTCCGAATCTCAGTCTGAAACATACAAAATCAGTGCAGGATTAGGCCGTTTTTTTTTGTAAATGTCCTCTAAAAAATGTATGTTTCAATATATACCCTCTTATCCTTCTATTTACCAGTGAATACAAGTCCAGTCGACCCATTCTTTCATCATATGTCAGTCCCACCATCCCGGAAATTAAACTGGGGAACCTACACTGCATTCCCTCAATAGCTATAATGTCACAACTCACTAATGTGAGATGTCACTAATGTCACAAGAGTTGTGAATTTGTGGAATTCTCTACCACAGAAGGCAGCGGAGGCCGATTCACTGGATGCATTCAAAAATGAGTTAGATGGAGCTCTTAGGGAATCAAGGGGTATGGGGAGAAAGCAGGAACGGGGGTGCTGATTGTGGATGATCAGCCATGATCATATAGAATGAGGCTGGCTCGATGGGCCGAATGGCCTACTCCCGCACCTATTTCTATGCTTATAATCATTACCCGCAATGTGTTTTGCATTGCTGTGCCAATTTCACAGAAGTTGCTGCTTCTCTTTCGCAGTACTGGTCTGCCTCCACCCTAAATCGTTGCCCTTTAGCGTTTCAGGTTGCACAAGAAAAGGTCAAACAGCAAGGGGCCGGGACCTGTACCTGGCGTTAACGGTTCGCCGTCCAACAGTTCAGTCAACAGTCTGAGTAGCTACTTCAGCAACATCAGCAACGCCTCCAAGCGCTCTCAGCACCTCGGCAGCTGCAGCGGCGGTGGCAGGAGCCCGTCGGTACGTGTCCGGGGAGGTCAGTGCGGGGCTTGGAAGCAGGGCACCGGCGCATTTCTTTGGTCAGAGGGTGATGAATCAGTGGAATTCATTGCCGCTGAAAGCTGTGGAGGCCAAGTCAGTGGATATTTTTAAGGCAGAGATAGATAGATTCTCCATTAGTACAGAGGTTACGTGGAGAATGCAGGAGAATAGTAAGATTAAACGAGAACTTACCAGTTTGAAGTTTGATCTGTATTTTATGAGGAGTTACGATGAGGGATTACGAGAAGAAGCCCGCCCCAGGACGCATTGCGGCATACTTCAAAGCAGCGGTGTGGAATCACAGATAGACACAAGATTTGAAGTAACATAGTAAAGAATAAAGAGACATCAATTTATCAGTTTGATCCATGTAATGAGGGTGGGAGCGGAGGGCACGTAATCCCTCATCGTAACTCCTCATAAAATACAGATCAAACTTCAAACTGGTAAGTTCTCGTTTAATCTTACTATTTTACTTCGGAGTCACGTGAGTGACTACGTGAAGATTTCAAAGCTTCTGTGATTTCAAACCGTGTAACAGCTTTATATCACTCGCTGCCGAAGCCTTTGAGGGAGGAAGCGTGTTATCATAATCAACCAATGATTCTGTTTATAGAAAAAACAATGGTATTTTTACAATAACACTGAAGAAATTTAAATGCTCCCCTTGGCTAATTTGAATATTTGCAGATTGGAATCTTTCCTGCAAATAAAAAACAGGTTTTGTCAACAGTTTATAATAAATTATTTCTCTGAACGTTTTACCCCCACTATTCTGCTGTAGCCAGGATGTGGTTTACAGGCACGTCCATTCTTTTGTCGTTGACATGGAAGCTTCTCCTGTGGGATGACAACTTTGTACATGTTAGTTTTATCCCAGGAGCTTTAACCTGCTTGAGCCATTTCAAAAAAGGCTTGTTACCCGACCACAAGGTTTTTTGTGACCAACCCACAAGGCTTTTCATCTCCCTCGCATAATTAGGTTGTGTCTATGTAAGGTAATAGGGTCTTGGCACATTACCATGTTTTCTGGCGGGTAAGCCCGGGTTTTATGACTGGATAAGGTGTTCCTGGTCTGGTTTGACCATTCCCTGGACAAATGATAGAGATCTGGTCTGAAGCTGTGAGCATGGTGTCCAGTTGAAATAGGAGTAGTGACTGGGCCCTCTGTGCTGCTCCGTGTGCCTTCAACATATGTTTTTAGTGCATAGAAGGTTCAGGTTTAGGGCTCTGGCTGGTGGGTATCCCCTGAAGTATGGTTAACCATTGTGACTCCCATATATGGGTGTACCTGGTCTAGGGTTTTAGAGTTTTAATACCCTTCAAATTTACCACCAGCCAGTGACCCCATACCTGTTGTCCTGTAGCTGTTTTGAAAAAGAACAGTCAGGGCAATTCTAGCTGTGTTGATGGTACTGTAGCCGAATCCTTCATCGTGATGAAGGTTCTCCAGGAATTCCAGTTTGTAGTACCTGTATCGAATGAGTAGGTTTTCCCTGTATCCTTGCAGTACTCTCTTGATGCTGGACAAGTGTTGTAGTCCAGTGGATGTTCAAAAGGATGCTGACATGGTGTCGATTGTTCAGTATAACAATCCCAATCCCAGAGGCTTGCGCAGAATCTGCAGCTCAGGAGCTTATTTTCTCATGGCACAGTTGATTTGTGCCCGGCTCCGATTGTTAATAATTCTGGGTACTGGAAAACACCATCCAAGTTTCAACAGCCATATCATGGCGTGAAGTGAAACAAGGGCTGCGTAAGTCCATCAGGTACTATCAAATACCTGAAGCAGAATCCTTTTGTACTGTGCGTTGTTCTCGATTGGTGAGGCAGAAGGGAAAATACATAGAATTAATTTCACCAATGCAGCGTGAACGCATTTGTCTATCAATATTATAAATACATTCTTGAATGACAACATGACCTATAGGTCAGAAAAGTTAATATATATAACTGACGATCTTTCTGCTGGAACTATCTGTCCCAGAGAAATTTTTAATGAGGATTCCACTGCCCCAGGGTCTGGTTTCCCCCCCGCGACATACATAGGACATCCCCGAACACCTGGTGATATAGCGTTAATGCAAATAATCGATATCAGATTCACATTCCATTTTAATTGTCATTGTCAGTGTGCAGTACAGCGACAATGAAATGCATTAATATCTGTTGCATCATATAGCTTGATAGTTTTGTTAAACTTTATATGAAAACATCTAATTGATGTAGTCCTTAATATTATGTGACCTGTTGTCTGTCACTGTATTTTGCTTACCGGCCAGGTAAGTTGTTGATAGTCAAATACATCTATGGATATACCATTGCCAAATTGGTTTGACCAACTTGTCATATGATACCGACTTTATGCTGCCATATGGTTAATATAGGCCACCTCCATAGTGTAGTCTCTTTATACCCATACATGCAAGTGCTTTAAAACTCATAACATTCACCCGAACATTTCTTAGATAATTAATGCCCAGTATAAGTGGTAACCCCACCACTGTCTTTCTGATATTACTTCAGTGAGTAACTTCATGAGATGATCAATGACAACCTATATGTTGTTTTTGATACTAACATCTGAATGATGTAGACAGAAATGGTAGCATTTTTTCCCAATTACTCTGTTATTTGTCGAGTAGTTGGCAGTTTGACCATTAATTTGTGCTTGTTTGTGCCAATTCAACTATGTTGTCTCTTGGCAACCTTATAGTTACATGGACTGAATTAATATGAAAGCCAAGATAGTCCAAGAAAGCGCTCTATATGCTGGTAGGAACCAGACCCACCTACCTCCATGGTTATTGGCGGTTTTGTGTTTTCTGTTTTCTGAGTGCTTTTGTTCTGAGGACGTGCTGGCGACATTGGGGGGAGGCGCATTTTCCAGGGGGTCCACGGCGGGCCCTGATCTAAAAGATCTTTGGGGATAGTGCGGCCCCAAGCGTTCACCAGTCCCATATTCTAGACATTGACTGGTGGATGCCGTGAGGTGCTGCTGTTTGGGTATCGAAAGTCGTGGTTTGCTCGTCCCGGGGCCTGCCCTCATGATGCCGAAGGTTTTTGATGCCTCTTCGATCTCCTTCAGCTTTTTGTTCAGATGTCTCCCAAATAGCTGTGAGTCTGCCTCCGCTGCTGGGCTTTGCTCAACCTGCATCTTTGAGATTGAGGGCAGGTGTTATATTTCCCTTCAGAGATTGTTTAGTTCGAATTGTGGTACACCTTAATACCAGCACTTCCTGGTGGCATGTGTTCATCTCCACAGAACGAGCATAGACTGTGATAGCTGATATCAGGAGCCTTCGGATCCGCTGTAGCTTGAGTTTATATGCCCGCATAAGGCCCCCACAACTTCCAGATTTTGCTGTTTTAGGCTTATTTCCCTTAAGGGCCTCACAGTTCTCTGGTGCTGTATATTCTTGCTGGCTGCCATTGTTTTGGCTCTGGCGGTGCTCCAGCCCGTGGGGTTGCTACGAAGCGGTCCACCACACCCAACAGCTGTTCCTGATCCTGCACCTCATGCATACTCCCGATTTTGTCCGCCTGCCCCATTTGCAGACCAGCCCTGCCCTGGTCACCAATGCTAGCCTCCTGCTCCAACCCGTGGTATGAGGGTAGCAAAGGGCAGTGCCTGATACGACACTATGGAGGAGGTGCCTGTCCTGTCTCGCCGGGAGCGCTGCTGTTCCCGGTGGACCTTCTCCTCCAGGAGCTGCTAAGTGCAGCTCAGGCGGCTGTCTCTCTCTGCTTTGGTAGAGACATGTCCCCCTCCGACGAATCGGAGGCCTCCGCCCGTTTGGCTTCCTGGCCGCTTTCCCAGTCCGCCGTGCAGGCTCTGGCGAGACTGGCTTGGCTCGGTCTCACGGACAGCGGAAACGCTCTGCGAGCGACGCTGCCGCCGTTTGCTGCCCCGCTGGTAGAGTTGGAGCGGGGCAGTTCTCTTTGCGAGTTTTTGCGTTGTGTTCATGAAATCTATAATAAAACACAACTGCAAACTCACCTTTCCAATGCCCAAGAGCCGCTCCTGCAGCTCAGGCGGCTGTCTCTCCCCCTCCTGGGTGGAAAGACTTCCCAGTCCGATGTCGGCTCCACCGCCGGGTTTTACACACATCCAGCCCGCTGCTCAGGCGCTAGCGGGCTGGCTCGGTCGCGGTGTCGGGTTTGTGGACCGCCCGCTAAGCGGTCCTACCGCGTGTTGCTGCCCCATGCATCGAGCGGGCAGGTGCAGCATTTTCCCCAGCCCGCAGCTGATGCTGACGGGCTTGGTGCAGTATTGGGAGCGGGCCGTTGATTAGCGGTCCTCGCTCTCTCTCTCTCTCTGCACTCGGGCTGCTGCTCACCTGCACTCGGGCTGCAGCGCACTCCACGCCAGCACTGCACAGCGGGTCCCCTTAACGGCTCCGCAAATGTCGGAAGCCTCCGCCCGCCCGCCTGCCTGCCTCCCTGGACAGTACTCGAGAGCGAGCGAGGACCGAGGGGAACCCCAACGCAGTGCTAGCGCCGTCTTCCTGCGCTCTCTGGATGTCGTGTTACCGGCACCGGCACAGCTCCCATCCATGGTCCGCCGGTGAGTGCGGTCCTTGTAGCGTCTTTCCTCCCCTCCCGCGAACGGAAAAACTCCTCCCGGAGTCCAAGGGGGCCGCTTGCACGCCCTGCGGGAAACAAGCAGACGCAAAGGGCTGTAAAAGTAAAGGTAAGTACTTACCTAAACTTAGATTTTTCTCATTTCTGCGGGAGCCTGTCTCCCGCCTGCCGCTTTGCATGCTGAAACGTAATGCCGCAATGCGTCCTGGGGCGGGCTTCTTCACGTAGTCACTCACGTGACTCCGAAGTAAAATAGAGTTAGGAGGAAGAGATAGTTCAGCCATGATGGAATGTCGGAGTAGTCTTGATGGGCCGAATGGCCTGATTCTTCTCCTATCACTCATGACCTTTTGACAGCAGCGCTCTTAAAGCCTTAACCCTTCCCTCCAACAGACTGGTTAAGGGCTTCTCCTTGTTTTAAAGTACCGCGATCATTGGTGCACGTCGGAGACTCGTGCTGCAGTATCTCAGTTTTAGTCGGAAACGAGCCCTTTGGCCCACCGAGTCCGCGCTGACTAGCGATCATCGCACAGCTGCAGCGAGACTTTGCCCATCGCGCCTGTGTGTGGTAACACACGGTTCAGTTACTGTGGGGAGCGCTGGGTCGGGGTCTGATGCCCCCTGGTGGTGGGAGGTGACCGACACCGCAGTTACTGAGAGGCGAGGGATTATATTTTCCTTTATACGAAGCAACTGCAGATGCCATTTACACTAAAGATAGACACAAAATGCTGGAGTAACTCAGCGGGACAGGCAGCATAAGGTCGTAAGTGATAGGACCAGAATTAGTCCATGCAGAATACGACCCATCAAGACTACTCCGCCATTCAATCATGGCTGATCTGTCTTTCCCTCTTAACCCCATTCTCATGACTCCTCCCCATAACCCCTGACAACCGTACTAATCAAGAATCGATCTATCTCTGCATTAAAAAATATCCACTGGCTTGGCCTCCACAGCCTTCTGTGGCAAAGAATGCCACAGATTCACCATCCTCTGACTAAAGACATTCCTGCTTATCTCCTTCCAAAAGGAGCGTTGTTTAATTTTGAGGCTATGAACTCTAGACCTGGACTCTTCCACAAATGGAAACATCCTCTCCACATCCACTCTATCCAAACGTTTCACTTTTCGGTAAGTTTCAATGAGGTGCCCCTTCATTCTTCTACACTCCAGCAAGTACAGGCCCAGTGCCGTCAAACACATTTCTGGACAGAAGGAATGTGTGTCATTTCGGTCGAGACTTTTCCTCAGACTTAGTCAGGGGAAAGGGAGATTTGGAAGGGTAAGGTGCGAAAACAAGAGATCAAAGGGGACGAAGTTCTAAGAAAATACAGAATAGATCATTGTTAGCTAGGGGAAGGTGACAACGAAGCATCCAAAGATCAAATGTAATCAGGAGGACTGACCGGAGAGCTAGGATGGTGGAGGGATGGAGAGAGAGAGGGAAAACAAGGGTTACTTGAAGTTAGAGATGTCAACATCATATTGTTGGGTTGTAAGGTGTCCAAGCAAAATATGAGGTGCTGTAATATTTTCCTGTGATGACTTGCCTTAGTAACCTGTATCTCGCATCCAGCTGTCGGAGGGCCGTCCAGCTTTGAGGACAGCTGCAAAGACAAAGTAAACAGAGCCTC